>NC_143563.1:77135000-77347500 GCF_054136105.1 Typopeltis vanoorti | reverse complement strand
GAAAATTCTAGGATAACTATTTAAAAACAACTGATTAATTATGGCTTTCACAGTACATAAAAGCGAATATGGAGATTAATTAGAAACCGAAGAACTGAATTATGTAAGTATATAAATAACAATGCCGGGTATAACATTTTACTAAATTGTATGAGTATGAAGAAAAAATAAATTTTTCTGTAAGCTTGAAATGAGGATTTAGAAATACGAATAAATGAAGATGAAGATTTAGAAATGAGAGGGAAATATAGAAAAACAGTAATATAGAGAAAATACAGAATGAATCGCTAAAAAAATATCGATGAAGTACAAAAATATCTTAGGGCTAACTTTTTAAAAAATATTAGATAAAATACATCAAAATAATTATATAAGAATTAGGGAATAAGAAATGATAAATGAAACGTTAAATGATAAACAATAAGGTTTACATCTGGAAGATCGTATACAGATACAACGTATGCAATAAAATAACTACTAGAAAAATCTATAGAATATAACATCCAGGTTTGTGTGTTTTATAGATTTACATAAAGCATTCGGTAGTACAAAATTACAAGATATTTTAAATATCTTGTAATTTATATCTTGTAGTGACTTAAAATCAAAATAGATATTAAAAAATTTATTACATTTAGTTTTGGAGAAGCTAAGCGTAATAAAATACAGGAATAATAAGACACCGAAAATTAAAATTAATAAAGGATTTATAGAAGGCGATTCATTGATTGTTTTATGAGACGAGGTATGGCACTTCTGTAGCCAATGAAGTTCCAACTGAGGCTCGGCTATTGCTGTTACCCTCCTGCCATGATCAGAGCTTTAATAGCTCAATAACACCTTATCCCTACACTGTACCTTACAGATAACGGAGAAGACAAAAAGCATTCTTGTTTCGCCCCTTTAAGCCAGTCCTTATAAGGACTTTTATGAGACAATTGAGCAATCCGGATATCGACCGTGATATGCAGTAATTAATATTAATACCCTTGGAGGGTAATGAATGGCAATGCTGTAGCCAATGAAGTTCTAACTGAGGCTCGGCCATTGCTGTTACCCTCCTGTCATGATCAGAGCTTTAACAGCTCAATAACACCTTATCCCTACACTGTCCTCTACAGATAACTGGGAAGATAAAAAGCATTCTTGTTTCGGCCCTTTAAGCCAGTCCTTATAAGGATAAGGATGGATTTATATATATATATATATATATATATATATATATATATATATATATATATATATATATATATATATATATATATATATATATATATATATATATATATGTGTGTGTGTGTGTGTGTGTGTGTGTGTGTATATATATATATATATACATATATATATATATATATATATACTGGGGAATGTTTGTGAAGATGAACTTCCCAGTCCTTTTTAGGACTTCCAGGGTAGGTGGTGGCAATGCTGTAGCCAATGAAGTTTTAATTGAGGCTCGGCTATTGCTGTTACCCTCCTGCCATGATCAGAGCTTTAATAGCTCAATAACACCTTATCCCTACACTGTCCTCTACAGATAACGGGGAAGATGAAAAGCATTCTTGCTTCGCCCCTTTAAGCCAGTCCTTATAAGGACTAAGGATTTATATACTGAGCCCCACAAGATAAAACGGTATTGAACAATTTAAACAGGCAGGTCCGAGAAGCTCTTCAAAAACACAGAAACCATGAATGGGAAACCAAATTGGCTAACATCAATACTGAAGATCATTCTGTATGGAAATTCTTAAGAGCAATCCGCACCAAAAAGCAACTCATACCCCCTATACCAACCAAGAAAGAGACAGATAACAAAGATGAAGAGAAAGCTGAAGCACTAGTAGATAACCTAGAATCTCAGTGCAATCCATCTTATACAAATCTAAATATCAACCTTATGTACAAGATTCATCGTCATGTTAGGACAACCTTAAGACAGAACACTGTTAACTCCGAACATATCACTACTACAAATCCGGCAGAAATGATAAATATCATCTTCCATCTAAACAATAAAAAAGCTCCAGGACCGGATTGCATAACTAGCAGAATAGTAAAACTACTTCCAAGAAAGGCCATAGTCCATCTCGTCAACATTACAAATGCCATCTTTAGATTCCAGCAATTCCCTACTATATGGAAAACAGCCACAATCACACCACTGAAGAAGCCAGGAAAAAATGCTCACCTTCCTGAAAGCTACAGACCCATAAGTCTAGGAAAGGTGACAGAGAAAGTGATCCTCTCAAGATTCCAAGCAGAAACAGATAAGTTAGGAATTTTGCCTAATGAACAGTTCGGCTTCCGTAAGGCCCATAGTACAGCTCAACAAGTGCACCGGCTGGTAGAAATCATTACTAAAGGTTTTAACTGGAAACTCAATACAGCTGCCATCTTCATCGACGCAGAGAAGGCGTTTAACAAAGTATGGCACCAAGGCCTTCTCTACAAACTGATAAAATTTAACTTTCCAGTCAAGTTAATAAAAATAATACATTCTTACCTGAAAGACAGATATATGCAGGTCAGGGTCGGCGAAACGGTTTCGACCAGACGCAAGATCTCGGCAGGTGTACCTCAGGGATCTCTTCTGGCACTTCTCCTGTTTTCAATCTATGTAGCAGACATCCCTCTGAACCCAAGAACAATATTCACTGCATTATATGCAGATGATACTGCACTGATGGCAAGATCACTGAGCCCAAATCTGGCCACTAGAAAACTCTAAACCAGCATACACATTTTAGAAAATGTGTATGGCAGACTGGAGGATCCAAGTTAACCCCCAGAAAAGCTCAGCTATATTGTTTACTAGAAAAAAAAAATCCATACCATGGAGGATATTTATTTACTGGGAGTAAAGATTCCATGGCAGACTGAAGTTAAATATCTTGGAGTGATTCTGGATAGTAAACTCCTATTCAGCAAACATATTAGTTACATTACATCAAAGACATCCAACGTCTTAGCACAGCTCTACCCTATGATCAACAGACAAAGTAAACTGGACACGCAAACAAAATTAACAATTTACAAGATGGTAATTCGACCGGTTATCACTTACGCATCCCCAGTATGGAGCCACACCGCTAATTCAAACATTCTACAACTTCAGAGATTACAGAATAAGTGCCTAAGAATGATTCTGGATGCCCCTTGGTTTATAAGAAACACCCAGATCCATAGAGAAGTTAATATCCCTTATATCTCTTCCTTTCTCATAGATCTGGCTGAGAAGTTCTTTACTAAGACAAGTAACCATCCAAACCCGTTAATCAAGGAAGCCTCGGAATATAATGAAGCAGAAATTAACAAATATAAAAGACCAAAGTCTATCTTAAGTTCAGCCGAACACAACTAACTTCACTGCCCTTCAATGGGAGAACATATTGCTCACTAACACTCCATTCAAAGTTATTTCATTACAAGACAAAGGGGAATATGGAAAGCAATTTTGCTTCACCCATCTAGCCAGAAATGTTAATGTAATGTTAAAATGGATTTATGCTCTAATGCTGACTATATGCCAACTCGCATTACAAAATTATAATATAATTATTATAATAAAGGATTAGTATAAAAAAGTCGAATTTCAATATTCAATATAAGGATTAAATTATTTGCACCAGGCAATTAGAAGTAGTCACCATGCACACTGAGTGTCCTCTTTAAATCTAAAAGCTTGAAATCTAGCAGGTACACAAGGAATGCCCAACATGTCAGATTTACGAATTTTCAGCATAAAATAAATGAACTATGTATATATATTATTATCTGACAAATTTAAGCTTTCGATTTATTATTTACATACTGATGACGTGGTTATAATATTGTAGCTCCAACAATGTCGCTTTCATGCTTCGACTGAAATTACGAAACATGACAGTACAATTTAGCGGATATAAAAGTACAAGAAATCCAATGGAATCGCAATAATAGCATATGGTGACTTGACAAAGACAATATCTATCCCTTACTGAAATATTGGAATGTGTGGCTCCACCTGGTGATACTATGATCATATGTTCCTTGATCTGTTGCACATCTATCAAATCTCATTAGTCTGTATTTGTACATGTTGAGTTACAGTAGGTTTCAGCATACTAAAGTGATTTAGATCTAAATTAGTTTAAATAGTATCGTTATTTACTTTAGCAGCTTCTTTCCAATGTAATTACATAGACGAGAGGGCGTTGAACCATAGTGCATTTGTTCATTTGGATTGGAAATGTATAAATTTGGATTTCAAGCATCTTTATTTTGTTTTCTCGTATTGAAAGCCATTCCTCTCTCCCTGTTGCTAATTACGAAAAAAGAAAATATTGTATTTTCACACTTCACCTTTAATTTGTATGTTTACAAAGTTTTTGTTCGGATTCTTGCCAATTCTTTGATAGCAATCTACTTCACTCTGTTGTTATATAAATAAAACTGTTATTCTCAAAGCCTATTTTGATAATAAACTCAGATTCATAGAACCCATGTACATGTGAACAAAGATGTATCTATCCTTACTGAGTAAATCTAGTTCATTAATTCTATGTTTTTTTTTCCTTCTGTCTTTCTTACTTGTAAGTACTTCCTTTCTATTTCCAGCCATGTGAAACGTCAGGTTCTTTGCCTCCCAGGAGAGATGCCCCAAGGCACTTAATGCTGCCACTGATAATATTGCTCTTCATGAAACATTCAAACTCTCATTTCGCTTTCCTACTATCTTTCTTTCTTTCCATGCCACTCAGGTGTTTTGGAAATTGGACCTGGTGAGCAGATACACTAGCGTTTTTAAACCTTCCTCTTTATTTTTCTGATCGTGTGCCCTTTGCTGCCATTCTTTGTTCTTTTGACATGTTCTTTTGCCCGAAGATACAGGATAGGTGAGAATAACAAAACCATTCTCTCTTTCTTTTACCCCCTGCATTCTTGTCTTTCGTTTTTCTTTCTTAAAGTTACCGCCAAAGTTGTTCATCTCTCTTTTGTGTTCCTGAATAGCATTCTCATATAAAAATTCGCTTCGTTTGTAGAATTCACAACAAGTTATCGTATCTTTGATCTCCTCCTTCTCTACTTTAATATTTAACATCACAAAGTATTTGTACTTTAATGTAGAAAAATAAGAAGAAGAAATATTAAACCTACATTGATATGGAAATTAGCTAAAATCTTTGCCTCCTCCCATTTCGTGTTATATCGTTTCTCATTTTACTAACACCCATACATTAATCATCAGAAGACTCATTTATTCGTTCCTAGAGTTTCACGGAAAACTACACGTCATGGCGCGTAAAATCAGCACAATTTCTCCCGCGCTTGCATGAAAGTGACATATACTTTCCCGGAACATTCTTTGAATATTAACAATGAAATAAAACTACATTAAAGATGTGTATACCTGTTGGGGATCGACTGGGCATAATGAATGTTAGAAACGCTATCTACAAGAATATGTTTCTCATCTAAGAAGTGTTAAATCACTAATTGCTATCTGTCTAGCTCATTAGTTTCAGAAATGAGATCATTGACTAGTGGATGAAATGCATGCACGTTGTTACCCTAGGAGGAGAAAATGAAGGCTCATTTATCACGAGAAGCCCCCGAGTTATTTAGAAATCGCTTTATTGGTAAGAATAAATCTTATTAAAGAATCTGAAGAAAATTATCTCAAAAAGCATTCCCTAAAAGTTTTAAATCAAGACAAAGTTAAAATCTGTTTAAATTTCAACTTCGAGTTTGGACAAATATTAATAACCAAGAACTAATTAAGGAAATAAATAATCTTCTTACTACTGTCTATTGAATACGTTTGTTAAATGAGAACCCAAACAGTTGCATTCAGGATTATGTTTTCCCCTTAGGTCATAAATTCATTCGCTTTTGACTTGTTCGCATGTTTTCCACCAATGAACATAAACCCATACATACCAATTTATCACAAATTATACTTTTTACAATAAATAAACAAGTACATTTTGTAATAAAGGTATAAATGCTGTCTACATTGCCTATTTTTCGTTTCCTAGCGATGTTTTGATTAAAACAACCAAATTATTCTAAAGATATTTCAGTTCTTTCAGTCAAATTGCATTCATATACTAGCTAAGTATGAAAAAATGTTCGTACGAAGCTATTCAATGTCTATAAATATCTCTTGCATTTATACTCCTATTGCTTTTCTACGGTTTGTTGAATTTCCTAGATATTTAAATCACCAGTCATTTGTTTTATTTTCCTTCTCTTAAATCATTCATACCATCAGATTTCTTGACAAAATCAACAATTACTTCTTGATTTCCCATTTTCACGAAATGGTTGCCATTTTTAAAATCTTGTTTTTTTTTAATCAAAATTCCTGCAAACAATTTACTAAAAAGCTAGTGGAAAAATAACTTTCAACAAAATTGGCTGCTCTTTTGTTCTTTTAACGATAGTAAATCTGATACAACCATTAGAGTAATAGGAAGGTAGCTGGTGAACTCATCGCGAAAGAGAGTAAGTGTGTGTGTGAGAGAGAGAGAGAGAGAGAGAGAGTTAATTAATATTTCCTGTTCGATAGTAATTTACTCTACTCGTTGTCACATGGCAGACGGTTCGTGTTCCTGGTGAACAAAGCTTAAGTATCAGTGGCGTTGGTCATTTGTCTCTGAAGCTAAGGGTCATTCCAAGTGTATAATTGCAGAGCTTCAAACAAAGAGCTTTCACCCAGATTATCTCTAAATGTTGAGATCACGGCAACAGAACCTGTGCTCAAGATGTGTCATTTACAGCCTTCGCATTCCTTTGGGTTTAATGATAGGTTTTCTAAAATGTTTTATGGTTTGCAAGCAGATTTTTTTTTTAAAAAGATCAGACTTTATACGAGTACAGTAATTGAGATCATTAGTTTAATTTTGAATTTTGGGTGCTTTGACTTACTAGACATTATTAACAGTGTACCCCTGTAAAGCATCCTTCTCCGCATAGCTCAAGAACACTCCAGGAAAGCGACATTCTTTTAAAAATGGCTGCAAAGTTTTTTTTTTTATTATTTTGCGATGGAATCTTTTTTATTATTATTTTGGACAAGAGCACATCGTATATAAACTTAAAATAGATAAAACGCTATACTGTTATTTAAGAGTAAGCTTGATGATTTCCAAAGTGTCTCAGAGGTGCATTTTTTTCCAAACTTGTCATTCTACGAATACCTTATTTTTATGATCTAGATGGTTTCCTCAACAGAAAAGAAGAGATAGTTTTTTCCCCTATCTCTCTGAGACAGCCATTTGTGGCTGTCAGTCTTTCCCTAATGGATGTCTCTTTCATCGCCTTATGATGACGCTAGAGGGCACAGAATCCTCTAGAGTCCTCTGGAATATTTTCTTTTGTCCTCCTGCTTGTCTTTCCACTTCTCATTGAATACTATACGTGACGAGACAAAGAACGTGAACAACAAAGAAGCACAAGAGGGCAACGAAATAAAACATTAAAAAAACTTAGTTAATGATATGTTTACTCAAATTGCTTGATAAGAAGTTGATAAGTACTTATCTGGTTTACTGATTTTTTATATATCTTGTAAGGATATCGTTCTCTATGAAATTCATTTCATTTTCAAGGATCCTCCAAACTTTGTTTTGTATAATAACGTTAGGTATTTTCCTCACTTTTAGGATGTATACCCTTTGTAATTTACTTTTGTACATCAGTGTGCTTATAATAGATTACTGCAATCATCACCGAAAAGAAAATTATAATTTTAAGCGTTCATATATTGGTGTGAATTGACTATTCATATCTTCCCTCTAAAATAATAACACTTTTAATGCTCGTTTCTTCGAATTTTATTTTTTATTCACGAAATAGTTTGATAAATTAACAAATTTAATAAATAAAAAGTAATATAAAATGAATTTTCACGATTTAACATGGTAGTTTCAAAAAATTCATGTTATTAGATTCAATCCAAAGTAATTGATTCCTTTTTCCTCCAATACGAGAACTTCGTTTATATTATATTATATATATTATATTATTTGTTTAATTTTCAGCTTTACTTTTTATCACCGTTGTTTATTTCGTTTAACTTTCATTACAACGATAAAAATTCAATGCAATATATTTATTATTATAAGACCATTAATTAATTCTTAAAAGGGTGTTAATAAAGTCAAAATAAATTTTTAATAAATTTATTAAAATTTACCAAATTAATAAAAATGTTTAAAAGAACAATAAATTTACAAGTAGATCTTATAATAATTTTAAGATTATTAAACATATATTTTCTATTCACTTAAGAAAAATTGAGTAATTCGTAATTGTGTCAGAAATATTGTGACAATATTTTTGACAACACATTATCAGAAATTGTATTTCGGCCCTTCTAACTGTAAGTTATGTATAACAATGATTTTAATGCCACGTTTAGGCTAAACATTTCATGTTTAGCCTAAACGTGGCATTAAACTAAACATTTCATTAATATAATTTATGACACATTTTTTAAAGCCACAGAATTATCATATAGATATTTCTTTTTAAATATATAAATTTATATCTTTTTATGACCACGTATCAATTGAAAATGGCATAAAAAGGTTTGATTGCCATAATATTAGCACGTGTAATCTGTTTACCGAAACTTGTATCTTTCAACATTTTTTAAATGAACCTTTCAGTCTGTTCTCCTCCATTTTAATATAATATTCATAATGTCTTCTCTGTCCTACGGTTCTAGCGAATCCAAAAGAACGTCTGCATACATCTATCGCAACAATAAAAGAATGTTTTAATTACATCCGCTTGAGTATGGCACGGTGAACTTAGCGGGTAGGGCTTCATCAGTCATTGCTGACAAGTGTGTTTTACAATAGCGCCTTTTACGGTATTGGAAATGAAGATATGACAAGTCTATGATTAATACAACCGGTTTAACAAAAAAACCCTTGGAGGGGATAGTGGGAGGGGGGAATGCTAAATTACTTTCTATGGGATTTTTTTTTTTTTTCCTTTACAGAGAATTTAGAAAAACGGTTTTCTGGTAATAATGAAGTGTGAAAATGAGTAAGAGATTGAATTGTTCACTCGATCACTTGTAGTGGGATGCACTGAATTAAGCCAATTTTGTTTCTTTTTTTTTTTATTCCAAAGAAAGTTTTTTTTTTTAGTTTTTAATGATCGCTTTCAAATATAGTTTGGTTTGAAATAAATCAGTTGTGCAAGTAGTTACGACGGATGCTTAGTTTTATTTCAGAAAATTATCTTTATCCCAGTGGGAGGTGAATTTTTTTTTTATTTTTAAAAATTTGTTGTTGTTGTTGTTGTTTTACCTTCCCTCTAGTTTTTAAGTCCTTATAGCGTTTCCAAATTAACATAAAATTAATTTGAAGGAAACGAGAACAACTATTACTAGATTGCGCTAGATTATTATAAGATGATTTGTTTACCCCCTCCAAAAAAAAAAAAAAAAAAAAAAAAAAAAAAAAAAAACAGGCTATCTTGAATATGATTTACATCATTAAAATGAATTGCTTTGATCTGCTTTACTGAAATTTATTTTCTTAAATTTTGTAAACAAACAAATGTTAAGTAATATGTTAAATAGTATTTAATATTAATTAATTGTATAATTTAGAATTCTGATGATTTTTAATTGATCTTATCATTAACACCATAATAAAAATAAGATAATAATAATACCGTTGATGATACCATTCCATAATGAATTAAGAACAAGGTTTTTTGAGTGGAAAAATGGCGGCTCGCGTGTTAGTGTTTTGTGTCGTGTGTTATTGATGGTGAATTGTGTATTTGACTGATAAGTTTTCAGAGATTTATGCTTATATTCATTAGTAATATCAGTTATTTGCTTGCCGCAATAAACAGGCATTTTACATTTTATTTCCCATACAAGGTAAGTCAACTGACTTCGCAAAGGCGATACGCTAGGCCTACTGCCATTAGTGTCGTTGTTGTATTTTAACATCTTGTTGCTAGTTGACGCGCCTATGCTTGATATTGCTGGTAGTCCTTTGCGGCTGCGGGATATTTTACAAAAACTTCTGCTGGCAGGTCTTTAGACCTGCGGGATATTTTATTAACGCACATACGCAACTAAATCGATATGAGCGTGCCTGACCTGGACGTATTTGCTGATCTGCTCGAAAGAGAGCCAGCTCTTGAACTCATTGATAAACTACAAAAGAAGTTCAAGTTGACATGGCCTACTAGCATGATTGACCCCGACACTATTATTGAGTCACTCGATAAAAAGCTAGCACTCAGTTTTATTAAAAAGCTCCTCAAAAAGTTTGAACGGGATTGGCCCGGCTACTTAAATTTGTATTCCTCACCTGAAGTTGAAGTTGAGGAAAATGAAGACTCCCCACAAGTGGAGGAAAAACTCAATCTAGTTGTCTCTACCTCTAATCCTTCTGATCAAGAAGAAACTCACGCACGTAAGAAGAGAAAAATTCTTGCTGCTGAATCAACAAATGTTGTTGGTATGGAAGAGGATGTTCCCATTTCAGATCCCTCTGTTTCCCACAATGAAAAGGTGCCACCGATTATCCTAAGGGAAAAGCAGAGATGGACAACACTCAGAACCATCATGGCAAATTCACAAATTCATTACACGTCTGCTAAAAATGCAGACGAGGGAATACGAATTCAGCCCACCACGGTGGCTGACTATAGAAACCTTACAAAGGAACTGGATACTAGAGGAACCCAATATCACACATTTTCACTTGCCTCTGAAAAAAATCTGAAAGTAGTCTTACGAGGAGTCTCTGAGGATATTGACACAGATGAAATAGTTACTGACCTTAACCTACAGGAACTACCCCCCATAAAGGTCACTAGAATGTTTAGATCAAATAAGACACCTATGCCTTTAGTCTTAGTAGAAATTCATAACATCTACAAAGACATTTATAATTTAAAATCAATCTGTGGACTCAAAATCACCACAGAACCATTGAGAAAGAAATCATCTTCTGGGCAGTGCCACCGGTGCCAAAAATTTGGCCATGCCCAGAAGCTATGCAAAGCTCAGTTCAGATGCGTAAAATGTGGCGAGAATCACCCCACAAACACCTGCGCCAAGCCAAAAACCACCCCGGCTAAGTGCGCTAATTGTGGGGGTCCCCACCCTGCTAATTATAGAGGGTGTATGCATCATCCCAAAAACAGATGGAATGATCCCAGTCATCAATCTACCTCGTCATCTAATGCGAGAGTTCCTGAAGCTCAGGCTACTCAGTTCTCCAAGAGTGAGAACATGACAACTGGTGCTCGCCCATCATTAACTGAGCCCCTTAAGAAAACGAATCTTCAACATCAAGTAAGAACATATGCTGATGTGGCCCGCTCCAAACAGATAGTACAAACCCAGAACCGGAATACTCCACACTCAAATCTATCAGCTGTTATCACCTCTTCTCTTGCAAACATGCTCCAGGATTTCAGCAACTCAAATCCATCCTTAAGTGTCACAAAAAGATTCCTACAGCAAACCCAATCCATATTATCTGCACTCTCTGATGCATAGGAAAAAAATCGTCCCAAACTCTCTTAGGATTATCGGTTGGAATGCCAACGGTATAAAAAACAAACTATTAGAAATCCAGGAATTTAATAATAGATACAACCCAGATATACTGCTAATTAATGAAACTCACCTGAGGCCTGCTGACACCCTGAAAATCAGAGGGTATCAGATTTACAGAAACGACAGGCTTGGGTATAGAGGTGGAGGTACAGCCACTCTTATCAAAAGCTATATCAATCATCACTCAATAACCAACCCTACTACCACCAACCTCGAAATCACAGGAATCAATGTTCTCACAAACTCAATTGGGAACCTCAAAATTTTTTCTGCTTACAACCCTCCATTAAAGACATTATTGACCTCAGATCTGGATGCCATCCTTGGAGTAAAAGGACCGATCATCATCGCTGGAGACCTCAATGCAAAGCATCCTGCTTGGAACAGTAAATCCACTAACAAAAATGGTCGTATCCTTTCTAGCTACACAGGATTAAACCATGCTGTTGTGGCTGGACCTACCGAACCAACTCATCTCAGTACATCTGGCACTGCTGACATCTTGGATATAGCCATCCTGCAAGACATTAAACTACAGTACAGCCTTACATCACTAAACGAGCTGTCGTCGGATCACAACCCAATTCTACTGCAATTGGGAGAACAAGAATGCCTGTCTCCTCCTCATTCAGGCATATCGTGGGAGAGATTGTCTAAAGCACTTCGGGATCAAATAGGACCCGTCCCACACATATGCACACCAGAAGATGTGGATTCTGCAGTGACTAGCCTCACCCAACAGATTAAGTCCGCTATAATGGTTGCAACCTTCCAGAAACCTGTTCCCAAGCCTGATCGTTTGCCTGAGGACATTATGGACCTGATCAGAGAGAAGAACAGAGCTAGGAAGAGATTTCGTAACACTCGCGCTCCTCAGGATAAGACAGTGCTTAATAGATTGAATGGAGCAGTAAGAGATGCACTTAAAACGCATAGAAACGAAGTTTGGGATAAAAAGTTAGCCTCTATCTCACCTATTGATCACTCTATCTGGGGCCTACTGAGAAACATCAAAAACAAAAACAGATCCCTCCCCCCTATAATCTCAAACCAGGGCCTAATCCACACAGATGCAGATAAGGCAGAAGCCATACTTAAAAATCTTGAGGATCAGTGCAAACCATCTTATAACAACATTGATTTCAATCATCTGTATAAAATCCACAGACAGGTTAGACATGCACTAAACCTCCCGGATACCAGTGCTGATCATATTGCACCCGCATCACCTGTTGAATTATATGATATTATTAAAAAACTTAAGAACAATAAAGCTCCTGGACCAGACAGCATCTCAAACAGGGTGATCAAGCTGCTGCCTCGAAAAGCTATAGTGCATCTGACCAGTATAATAAATGCAATCTTAAGACTTCACTATTTTCCTTCCACCTGGAAACTGGCTGATGTGATTCCTATACATAAGCCAGGCAAAGACCCACACTTACCGCAGAATTATCGTCCAATCAGTCTCATCTCCAACCTGGGTAAGATTGCAGAGAAGGTCATCCTCTCACGACTCCAAACCTCAATAAATGACCTAAACATCCTCCCTAAAGAACAGTTTGGTTTTCGGCAACACCATAGTACTACCCAGCAAATCCATAGAATTGTGGAATATATCATCACCAGCTACAACTGGCGCCAGTACACAGGAGCTGTTTTCCTAGACCTATCTAAAGCATTTGATAAAATCTGGCATTTTGGACTCCTGCACAAACTTATCTCAGCCGGCATCTCACTAAAAATGGTTCATCTAATCCGTTCATATCTTCAGAATAGATCAATGCAAGTTAAAATTAACGGTTCTATATCGTCCCAGCGCCATATCTTTGCTGGAGTGCCACAGGGATCTCTACTGGCTCCATTGCTGTTTTCTGTATACATGTCAGACATCCCTCACAATCCGATGACTTCCATTTTAGCGCTGTATGCGGACGATACGGCAATACTAACCAGATCCCTCAGACCCCACTTCGTTACTAGAAAGCTTCAAGAAAACATTCTAAAGCTGGAGGGTTGGTTCTCTAGGTGGAGATTGGAAGTCAACCCCCTGAAAAGCTCAGCGGTTCTTTTCTCAAAAAGGCCAATGTCTCCTGCAGGAGATGTGTTACTATTCAATACTAAAATTCCCTGGCAGACAGAAACAAATTACCTGGGTGTAATTCTCGACAAAAAGCTATCTTTCAACCAACATATCAAGTCTGCATGTGCAAAAGCATCTAAAGCCATAGCTCAGATTTACCCGCTAATTAATAGAAATAGCAAGCTCAGCAACAGAATCAAATTGCAACTTTACCAGATGACGATTCGTCCCATAATCACCTATGCCTCTCCAGCCTGGAGCCACACCTCTAACGCTAACATTATCAAGATTCAGCGTGTGCAGAACAAGTGCTTGAGAATGATTCTGAACGCCCCGTGGTATGTTAGAAACAGCCAGCTCCATAGAGACACAAATATTCCATATATTCTCTCTTATCTACAATCCTTAGCTTCCAAGTTTTTTCTAAAGACGTCCACACACCCCAATGATTTGATTCAACAAGCTGCAGCATATGAGCCAACGGACATATTCAAATATAGAAGACCAAAAACTATATTAGCCTCCTATAACGATGCATAATCTCCATGCCCATTCAGGGCGAGCAAACTGCTCGTAAATTTTACCCTCACTGTAACCACGACAGATAGCGGGGAATATGAAAAGCATCTTGCTTCACCCTTAAAGACATAAATGTCAATTGTCAATTGTCAATAATGAATTAAGCCTTAATAGCTCAAATACACCTAATCTTACACTGTCCTCTACAGATAACGGGGAAGATGAAAAGCATTCTTGCTTCGCCCCTTTAAGCCAGTCCTTATAAGGACTATTAATAATTAATATAAGATAAAAGGGAATAGATATTCTTTGAATCTGCTGCTTCTGTCCTCACAAAAAAATTGTTTGGGAAAAATATAAAACTAATAATAATTATAAGAAATATAAAATATTTGTATAACACAAATGACTGACAAAATGATAGCAATGGAAGAAGAGCCCAAAACGGCTTCATTTTATAATAAATGACTTCATAATGTTTATATAAAATGTTTTTATAAAATCTTCGCTTTAGCTGCTTTTTTTTTAAATTTCTTTGTAACTTTTGTTTGATAATAAATAATATAATTTATAATAATAATAATATATTTCATTTTATTTTTATTAATGATTTAATATTTAAAATAATAAATGATTGGAAAACCTTTCCAAAATCTATAAATAAATACACTTTTAAATATTTTATACAATAATATTATTAATTTACGAAATAAATTTTAAGTATTAAAAGGTTTCAACCCGTGTGGTGGCCGGGATAAGATTAGCCCATGCATGTTGTACGAGGCGACTAAAATGGGAACCTAGGGAGGGTAATGGATCGAAATGCTGTAGCCAATGAGCTAGTGCCCTCTCAAGCCATGTCCTGTTTTTGGTTAACACAAATAACGAAGGCCACCAACATGAGATAAACTGGACAACCACTTCAAACCTGCACATATGCCACGAGGAGGTAGAACGCCGCATAATTGAGTCTAAAGAGGTTGTTATGGCCCCTCTTCATTTAAACAGTAACCTCGGCTATAATTTGCCTGACTCTTTTAGATCTGCTGTCAGATATTGGCGCACTCATGAAATCACACGCGCACAGGTTTCTAGAAATAGAACTTTAACACGGACTGTAGCTCCAGTTCGAAATAACTGTAGTTTATAGTCGATTTTATAATTTATGGTTTTATAGTGACTCAATGTTTCTTTACAGTTTTTTATTGGCTTTGTATGTTCTATCACGCCTAAAGAAGTCAGCCACCCCGATGAAACACGTTGCGTATTATAAATTTCATTATTTATTCTAATTCTCGGATCTGTCAGTATATCAAAAGCATGAACATATCCCAATTCCGAGTCAACAACACTACAAGTCATATATATATATACATATATATATATATATGTGTGTGTGTAGAAAGTTTTTTACCTTGGGTTTTATATATATATATATATATATATATATATATATATATATATCATCATGCGTATCAAGGATTTAGGCCTAGCATGGCCTGTTCCAGCCTTCGAAGTCATCGTTTAAAGAGGACGTCCTAGTTTTCTTTTCCTAATGGCTTGTTTTGGTAATCTTTCTGTTTTCATCCTTTGAACGTGTTCCATCCATTTATGTTTATATTTTTTAATTTTTTCTATTACTGGTTCTTGGTTTAATTCTTTCATAATTTCTTCGTTTCTTTTGTGATCAAATAGGGTATACTTTGCAATTTTTCTCATAAACTTCATTTCTGCTGTTGTTAATTTTTTGTTTTATTGTCCAAATTTCGCTTCCATACATTAAGACTGGTAGGGCTAATGTATTGTATACTTTTAGTCTGGTTTGGTTTAAATATAGAATTAATTGCATCTGTTATATTTAAATATTTTGCAATTTTTACGTTTATGTCTTTTTCATTTTCATATGTGATCATACATCCTAGGTAATTAAATGAATTCACCTGTTCTAAGATCTTGTTATATAATACTATTTTAGTTGTTGCTGGATCTTGTCCTTTAAAGGCCATAGTTCTTATTTTTCTGTTGATATTATCATACCATAATCTTTGGATATCTCATTTAGATTTAAGATAGCTTTCTGTAAGTTATCTTCAGAATTTGTAATTATTATTTGGTCATCGGCAAAAAGGAGAGTGTTTAAGTTCACTGTAGGAGAAAGTTTAATTCCTTGATGTAAGTTTTTATTCCATTTTATTATTATTTCATTTAAGTAGATATTAAAAAGAGTTGCTGAGAGGGGAGATCCTTATCGGACCCCTTGGTATATCTCTCTCTTATATGATAGCTCGTGATTTAATCTTATTTGTATTTGATTATTTTCATATATACTTGTGATAGCTTTTAGGATATTATTTGGTATTTGTCTTTCTTTTAATATGCTAAATAATATGTTTCTTTTAACTTTGTCAAATGCTTTTTCAAAGTCAATAAATGTAATAAATTTCAGGCTGATTTCTAATATATATAAGTATGAAAAAAAATCTTTCAGTCCATTTATGGAACTTGAAATATGCTAAATTCTTTTAATTATTAGCATATTAAATTCTTTTAATATGCTAAATAATAATTAGCATATTAAATTCTTTTAATATGCTAAATAATATGTTTCTTTTAACTTTGTCAAATGCTTTTTCAAAGTCAATAAATGTAATAAATTTCAGGCTGATTTCTAATATATATAAGTATGAAAAAAAATCTTTCAGTCCATTTATGGAACTTGAAATATGCTAAATTCTTTTAATTATTAGCATATTAAATTCTTTTAATATGCTAAATAATAATTAGCATATTAAATTCTTTTAATATGCTAAATAATATGTTTCTTTTAACTTTGTCAAATGCTTTTTCAAAGTCAATAAATGTAATAAATTTCAGGCTGATTTCTAATATATATAAGTATGAAAAAAAATCTTTCAGTCCATTTATGGAACTTGAAACTATTTAGGTAATTCCTGTTTCGAAGGTTATATTCTCATCAACTCTAAGAATAATTTGAACCTTAATCTGAAAGTTTCAGTCCTTTTCAATGAAACTATCGGGTCAGAAGAAAGTCTCTTAGGCTTGTACTATAGTGAAAGGACACGTAGCGAATGAATAATCTATCAGATAAAGAAACATTGTAAAGAATTGTCATCTAGCACAGTAGAGGCACTCGCGCATGAATAATACTTCTTGAAGTAATAGCTATTTTATTATTGTTTTATTGTTTTTATTCTCTGCCCATTTGCGAGATAAATTATCTAAAAAAATCTCGACACTCTTAAGTCTGTATAAATTCAGTACTTAATTTTTGGAAACACGATCTGCAAGTAAAATTACGCGTCAGCCATGGACAACCTTCTATCACCTACTAGCAAGTATATGCTTAGAATATCTCGAAGAAAAAGCAATAAATTCCTTTCCATTGAAACTGAAATTTTGGAAAGATATATAGACGACGTTTTCTTGATTTTGGAGCCATGGTCTAGATTCACTCTAAGAGTTCTTGAATCATCTTCACAACTGACATCCTAGAATAAAATTTACAGAAGAACTAGAAGTTAATAGTTTGCTTCCTTTTCTTAATGTAAAACTTTCTAGTTCGTTTGAAAAACTAAAAATCTCCATCTACAGAAAGCCTACACACACCAACCGATATCTTCACCTCAGTCCCATCTTTATCCATCTCAAAAGTTGGTATTATCTCTACTTTAGGAACCCATGCACGTACTCTCATCAGCGATGAATAAAGAGAGAGAGAGAGAGAGAGATCGTCCAAAAAAATTAAAGCTGCTTTTATCAGTTCTTCAGAAGAATGGTTATCGTAAGCAGTCGATTTCTAAACTTTTGTTTAATCCTCCCACACACACCGTGCCGAATAGATTAATGATTCGAAAGGTTATATCACCATTCCATCTATTTGCCAACAAATTGGCAAAAATCCTCAAGAAATATAAGATTCGTATAATAAGGTACAAATCATAACAAAGTTTCAATCCTGGCTTCGGCCAGTGAAACCTAAACAATTTGAAGTATTCAGGTGTGGACCGTCTTTGGTGTGGCTGTAATTCCTCGTATGATGGACAAGCAGAAAAAACAATCGAGCTTCGTATCCGAAGAACATCTCAGAGACATCACCTATGGTAGAACCAGGGTCACATCCTCATCTAGACATGGGCTTAATTCTTCTGATCCCAGTGACCACCAGTCCACTACACTCAGTAAACTGGGATAAATCGGAAATAATTTACAAATGCTATGATGAAATTCAAAGAAAAATCTTAGAATCAACAGAAATTGCACCAAATCCTATTCACTGTAATGTGCATTTCAGCCACAACCTTTCTGATTGTATTCCTCTACTATTCAGCTATGGCGGTCTCGAGACCACATCCTCGTGCACGAGAACAACAATGCAGCTAGTCCGCGAATTCATTGTAATATGAGCAACCCCGTTTATGATTAAGAACTTTGGTAATATACCAAAGTAATGTTTTTTATGTATGTCTTTTTTCTTCTATGTATTATTATTCTAGAAATACGAAAGTCTTTGAAAATTAATTAGTTATTTTCTATTTTAGGATTTGGTTATCTTCTTCTTCTTTAGTATTCTGCAATTGAGCAGGTTCTTCTCTTAGTAGCAGAAACTTTCCTTCCACTCTTTTTTGTTCTGAGCCTTCTCTTTCAAGGTTGTGTGCCTGTCTCCATTGAGCATGTCATCTAGCATTGTTTTCCTTAGTCTTCCTCTGGATCTTTTTCCGTCTATTTTTCCTTCGATGGCATCTCTGATGATTCCATTTCCTCTCAGAATATGTCCGATCCAGTTTCCCTTGCTTCTTTGTATCCTCCTTAATAGACTTCTTTCTCCTTCTACTCTTTTTAAAACATCTTCATTTGTTATTTTATCTGTCCATTTGATTTTTTCCATCCTTCTCCAAATCCACATCTCAAAGCTTTAAAAAATCTTAATTTCTTCTGTCTTCATTGTCCAAGTTTCAGCTGCATAGAGAGCAACACTCCACGCATGACATTTTATTAGTCTTTTCTTTAGGTTTCTATCCATTCTACTTCTGAATAAATTCTATTTTCTATTAAAGGCATCTCTTCCCATCGCTATTCTTGCTTTTATGTCACTTTTACATCTTCCATCACTGCTAATAACACTTCCTAGATATTTAAATGTCTTTACTTGATTCAATTTTTTCCCATTTATTCTGATTTGGTTATATAGTCATATAAATAATTTTCCTTAAAACATGTATAGCAGCCTTGAAAACCTAATAGATGGGTTGACATTCTCTTTCTTCCTTCCAATCGAGGATAGAGTAAGTATTCTTTCTTATCAGAGGTTTACGGGCATTTTAATGTAGCTCGCTTGGATCCATTATAATGGGGCGGAATAAAATCGAAGTTACTGAGAAGAACAAAAACAAAAAACTTTCTACCTCCGCATGAGAATAGCTAACTCATCCTCACTTGAAAGAATTTATATAACGATACTTCACGTTCTAGATCATCCCTTTCAGAATCAGTTATTAGAAAAAAAGCGTATCAATTATAATGCACGAGTCTATTATTATCATTATTATTATTATCTAAATTCCAAGGTGTACCCTTGCATACCTGATTAGAGCTCTCTCCATGGCATTTTTATTTTTAATTACTTGATCACGAAATCTATAAACAATCTATTCAATACTGCACGTAATAAAATAATACTTTACGTCATCACAGAAAGGTCATGAAGAACTCGTTTAGTTTGTGATCAACTAGTCAAACAAAGTGATACTTGGATTCCATTCCGTGTACTTTAAAGCCTGTTGAAAGCAAATAAGAGTTATTACAAGTGTGCCATTGCTGACGATCTCAATAATACAAAGAAAGCTCACAATACTCGTCGCAAAGAAGGGGGGGAGAAACACGCGCAGGGGTTTGTACAAGTCTCGAATTTAGTAGAAGTCACGTCTGCCAATTATTACTAGAGACATTTAGGTCTTACGTGGAACACTTGTTCTTAATTTGTTTCCCTAATCTATCCGGCGTCTTACTTTAAATGTGGAGTATCCTCTTCACTACAAATGGGAGGTGTGTTCGCATCTCGAATGCGAGTCACCCACTAGTTAATGACTTGCCACAGACACACGACTATACTTCCATTAGGACTTTATCGCCTTGTTAAAGGGACTCACATTTGCTTAATTTTCTTGCCTCTAATTTCTCCGGACATGGGGAAATGGAATCGGAGGTTGCGATGGTATGTGCGTGCGTGTGTGTGTGCCCGTTAAAGGAGTCATTTTTGTCGGAGGAGATGCGCGTTCAAATATTACCTCCCCACGTCCATTTCTTTATGTGACAGCTCAGCTAGCCGTAAGCCCGATAATTGAGAAATTAAATAACCCTTTAATATTCGTCTCAAAGAACACTTCCTTCCTTGCTGAATTTTTCACACCCACTAATTTCCACTAGATGAGAACTTACCAAAAAATGAGAGCATTCAAATGGAAAAAGGGCGCCCCTCTCTCTCTCTCTCATTTCTAAATGAACTTTCGCTTTAGAATGTTCTCTGTTTGCAGCTTATATTTACTATTGAATAGAAAAACTGTATTCTTGGCAATCGTTAGTAATCAATTGTTGGTTAACTGTAGTACAAGGCACGTTCACGACCGTCTTACAACATACAGATTTCATCTTTAATAAAAACCTAATCAACATTGTGTTTTTCTTAGTCAATTATAAATTAATTTTTAACTATTTAAACTAAAATAATATAAAAATTAAAACTCTGACATTTGAAAAAAATTGCAGTTTTTCTTGAATTATGTAGTGATTTTTAAAATTATTATTATACACCTCATAGAAAATAGTATCGGAAATTTCTAGTTCACCAATCAGTTTATTCTATTGATTGTCAGGGACTGTGAGATGCGGTGATTTCTAACTGAGGCTCGGCTATTACTGTTACCCTCCTGCCATGATCAGAGCTTTAATTGTTCAATAACACCTTTTCCCTGCACTGACCTCTACAGATAATGGGGAAGATGAAAAGCATTCTTGCTTCGCCCCTTTAAGCCAGTCCTTATAAGGATTCTATTTATATTTATATATGTTAAGACTCTATTAATAATATTTATTATGCATTATTTTATTATATTCATTACATTATTATACTTATGTATTATTATTACTGGTACGACATAAATTGAAAATTTCAAAGCTAGTTCCTGACTTTTTATAAATACGGTTTTCATCGATTTTAGTGTTTTGAAGTGTTTGGGTAAGCACCTATTACAGAAAATGTAGTTTCTTTCTATCAGTCTAGTGGTGAACGTACTGCATTATGTTAGTCTGTTAAATTTTGTTTTCGTGTCATTTATTTTGCGTTAATGATTTGCAGGTAAGCTTACTTTGCTTAGTGTTAATTTTCATTGAGATGGCCGTTTGCTATGAAGGTTATGGCATTTTTGAAACTGGAATTTGTCAAATGGAAACTTGTCTTACTATAAAAACTTGACAGAACTATTTTGCTTTGGAAAAAATCTTTTTTACTTGCAAGTGCGAAGCTAAAAGTATTTCGATACCCTTTAAAAGATTCCGATATTCAGATCTTTTTACATCAATTACGTGAAAATATTGTAAAATATTTCAAGGGTGTCAGAAACACAAGATGATAAAAATTAGTAACTATTTATTGTCACTGATTTTTTTAATTAGTAATCTTCTAGCTTCTTTATCCTAGGGATCATTTAGTTATGAATCTTCTGATATTCCTACATTGTAACTGCATCTACCTGAAGAAATTTATGACAGAATATTATCTTTCAGGGGGAAAGAGAGACTTTACGCATTCTGGAAAACAAGTATATTTCAACAACTGATACAATGGGTGGCTGTGTGGTTAAAATACATGGTCTCTATAAGTTGCGGGTTCGAATCTCGCTTGGCATGGATATCTGTGAATGTCTTTAGTAGGAATTCAATAGGTGAGGAATGAATTTCATTCCCCATCTATTAAAGCCTATACCGCTTATTGAAGGACGAAAATATAGCTTGAAAAAGTTCTATGATTGGTCTTTAGAGTAAGGTTTCGGGAGTGTGTAAATAAAAATAAATATAAATATTTAAAAATGAGCCAAAAAAAAACCTAGCTTACTACTGTACTAATATAATATTATATCATTTATATAAATTTAAATTTAAATAAATTTAAATTGATTTTCTTAGGTAGGAGTTTTACCTACCACACACGAAAAAAATTTGTAAAATCCAAATTCTATGTGCTGAGATAGTTTTTTTCTAATCAAAAATTTAGGAAAAGTTTATTTAATTAAATATAAGGTGTATTTTAAAATACCCAAAAAAACTCTTTAATCAATAAACATTTTAAAGTATTTTATTTTTTTCTATATTTAATTTAAAATTGCTTTATAATGATATTTAAAAAATTTGAAATATTTTGGTTAAAAAATAATACTGAATTAAACCTTTAAAAGAAATTGACAGTAGAAACGAAATATGAAATATCGGTCAATAATAATAATAATAATTTGTTCGAACAAATGACCGCAAGGAATGTATAGACTGGATTGCTTTTGGCAATGTGCAGTTATCATTTTATTTAGAAAAGTGAACAGTTAGTATTTCAGTTTTTTCTTTAATTTTATGGTCTTTCTTCGAGAGTTGTTTGCTAATATGGTCAATCTGTATTAGTATTGTATATTGCGATGTTTTATAGTATTGTACTGAAGCATAAAGTGTACATCTTGTATTTAAATAGTGTCATTTAAAATTTTTATACTTGTATATTTGTATTCAAGTATTAAACATATTTATTAAGAACACTGGGTATGTTCACAAAATAATGCCACATTATAACTGATATAGGATACAAAAAGCGCCTGTTAAAATGCCAGGATTTTAGTTCTCTCCACCTATTCTCAAGTGAGGAACTTTCCATTAAAGTTATGCTTTTTTTTTCCCTCTTCACTTTTGTAAATTTCGTTAATAGTGACAATTTCACGTACCTTTTTCTTCAAAAGTTGATAAATTCCATTATCTCAATAAGGTCAAACACTTTAATCTACGGTAAAATATATATATAAAATATAAAATAATCTACGGTAAAAAAAAAATAAAATTAAATAAAAAAAAAAAAAAATATATATATATATATATATACGCAATCAACGCTATTGAGCTATTAAATTAAAGCTCTAATCATGCTATCATGGCAGGAGGGTAACAGAAATAGCTGAACCTCAGAACTTCATTGGCTACAGCATTGCCATCCATTACCCTCCAAGGATATTAATTACCACTCCCCACGCAATACAAAAAGTTCTCTTTAAAACCAAATATTACAATCATAAAATGGTGTGCAAAATATTTAAGGTTTGTATAAGTAAATAAATTAAATTTACTTTACATTTTTTTATAAAAATGTTAAATTTTAATATATATATATATTTGTTTGTTTGAAACTATTTTCATTGAATTCGTTGTTTTAAACTTGTCACTCGGTTGAAGCCGTATAACAAAAGATATACCGAAAACATAAAAGAGTTAAATAAGTAACTTTTTCTAACGCTATCGCTGGTTCTGTGTGTGTGTGTGTGTGTGTGTGTGTGTGTGTGTGTGTGTGTGTGTGTGTGTGTGTGTGTGTGTGTGTAAAGATTTAGGGAAATGTTTGCATGAAAGCAAACGATTGTATTTATATTCCAAGTTCTTTATCAGCGTTGACTTTGATGACTAAGAAAGAAGCAATGTAAAGCGAATTATTGGCGCTATCTCATCCATGCATCACCGACAGCACCGGGAAAAGGGTTTTACCGATAGATGACATCAGCTAGGGAGCTATTGGTTGCAAGCGCTGCAGGGAAGAGAAATCAGAACCGTGCTATTATAGGGATTGTGGATCATCTATGTATTGCACACGCACACACACACTCTCTCTCTCTCTCTCTGTCTCTCACTCTTTCCATCACTCAGATACCACATATCTGGGCGCGGAGATTGTGCCTAGATCAGCTTCAAGCTGGGTCGGATCTGTCTTATTGTATTTTGCCAACTTCCACTTACTCCGTTTGTCTGCCACAACGCTCGGGTTTGGCGGAGCTGATGGCAGCTGTGAGCTGATCCTCTCTTTCTTCCCCCCCCCCGCCTCTTTGCTCTTCTCCGTTCTGAACCCCCCCCCCCCCCTTCCTGTCGTCACACTTTAGAGATCACCCTCCCTAATGCTTCCGCATGATGCAGGACACGTGTCGCATTTGACGCCTATCTATTCGCAAATAACTGTGAGGGCGGAATGTCATCTTTTCTAATTTAGAAAAGACCTTTTTTTTTTCTCTATCACTCTTTCTCCGCGTAGGGAGACAGAAAGGCGGAGGAAGTTGATTTAAAATGTAAAGCGCTCTTCTTTATAAATGTCTCAGCAAACCTCTCGGCTTTTGTACAGGAAAGTGTATTCGGTCATCCTGTTGCTAACGGATTGACTCATCTGTGGAACGTATCAAAGGATGATTACGATTTTATAATGTCATTCATAAACCTTGTTGGAAGGAACGTTGGTCACGTATTTTGAAGAGTTACTGGGCCATGATAGATTATTCCTCGATGAAATCAAATAATAATCCATTACTAACTTCAGTAGCTTTATGACACTGTATGTATGCAATAGTTTAAAACCACCTTTCTTGTGTGTGTGTTCGATGCCTTCTTATTTTACTTAAAATATTCTACAGTTAAACAACGAAATATGCATGTGTGTAATACACTCGGTGGTTAGGATATTGGACATCCCCTTTGTTAAATGGAAATCACCAGTAACACGCGACTACTAATCCTGACTATAAATAATACGCACAATCATGTTGACCGCTTACTGGGAATGTAATGGACTGACACTTCCCACGCACCATACTGAGACAATGTGTGCATACGCTCAGTCATTGTCCACAGATTAGAAGTTAAATTTGATTCTTCATAGGTGCATTTAAATTGAAATTATTACAGAAAGAAACAGATACATAGAAGAATGGCATCCCATCGAAGATGTCACTATTTTGTACTCTCAAACCAGAGAATGTCCATCCATTATGTACGTCATGTCAGGTGGTAACATATCCAATTCCCATACGCTGCGATGTGGATATTAAGGTTTATTATAAAAAATAAAAAATAAAAACAGAATATTGTGATTTGGAATGCGTTCTTCGCGAGATACAAAAAGTTAAGTACATTTGAAAAAGATTCAATGAAACGTGAAAAGTCGGCAAAATTAAAATGAATTTTCTCCTACGATGTTATTATTGATACTTGCCCAAAAGAATTGTATTTTAATAATCAGTAAATAATCGAAAATTGCATATTAAGTTGCACCATCCCGTAACATATATTTTCAAAACCCATCGTATACTACCACTAATATTCAGAGGCCATTACTGATTGAACATCTCATCTATTCTCGCCCCCTTGCTTTTTAAGACGGTAAATGTTGCTGGTCTGCATCGACGCGTGCAAAACAGCAGCTATCAGAAACGATTTCCCCCTTCTTTTTACTCCACACTGTTAAGCCTAATCATAGCTTCAAGTCAATACTAAAGTTTCGTCCAAGTCTTCATTGCAATCCCCCCCCCCCGGCAGCATATGTCTGCTTCTACTTATAATAACTTTGCCACATCTACATTGAGAGTGCAGTATCACGACCCCGCTATTTATATCAATTATCGGGAAGAGGCACAAATCACCACCAACACTAACGCCATGACGTGACCTCTCCGTCGTTTACCGATTACGCTCTTTCGCCGGGGTTCTCTCTTCTAATTACTTCTTTGTCCCACCATTATCGTTAAACAGCACCAGACGAAACGCAGCCAGCGGGTGGCTGAAAATGGTTTGTTGTATGTGTGTGTGTGTGTGTGTGTGTGTGTGCATACGAGAGAGAGAGAAAGCGAGAATAGGGGTGAGCTCAGCTTAACGGGTTTTAGCCTAATAATCGACTTGATGATGATGACAAGGATAATGAGTGGATAGGTAGGATAGTGCTTTAGTCCTTACTCTGTTAAATAAAGCCTTTCAAATAAAACCGTTAGGGGATTTCATATATAAAAAGGTATATTTGATTCATAAGGTGGAATATTTTTTTATTAGAGGTTTTCTCTTTAATCCATTTCGAAAATTTTAATTCCTAGTCAAATATTTCCTGTTTTCGGTTATAAAACAGGGGAAAAAAAAAAAAAAAATATATATATATATATATATATATATGTATATATTGCTCACTAGAGGGTGCATGAAACCCAGACAGCAGCGCCATTTCACTTACCGATGGTTGACAGCGTATCAAATAATATAATAGTCCACAACTGCTGCGTTAATATAACTGATTTGACTTCCAACATGCTTTTCAAAACGATCCACTTCACAAATATCTTTATGACGGTCAAAGTGTTAAGAAGTCTAGAATATGAAATCATCTGATATTTAAATTTTAAGCAAGGTATTTTAATGATAAGTTCCTGTAAATTTTTATAATTTTTGTATTGTTTCATTCAACACCCTTTAAAAACTAGCATCCAGGTTTTATTAAGAAACTACATAAACAATTTTGATTCACTCAACGCATAAATAATGCATAGAGGTTCTTAATAGGTTTTTAATAATTTATATCTCTTTTGGCATATTGCGACAGTTTAGCTTGCTAAACTGTCTTCTCGCTAACAAAACAAAAATCAAAATTTTCGGAAAATTCGGCCCTGCCAATCTTCCGTATGGTTTGACATCATTAACCGGCCCGTTAATGATATTAGGAATTCCCTTCTTCGCGATCCCGGTGTTACCAACACAAAAATTAATAGACTTATGTCGCGATAAACTTACCCCCTTTAATCCGAACTACTTATCATTCAACGGTAGAGCAGCAGTCATAAAAACAATTCAAAAACCAATGTGGCTACACACAACCAACCTAACAAAATCACAGACACACACAAGACAACGCTATTTACAGACAAATCATCGACTTTTTCTGGAAACACGAAGTACGCAGGGTTTTTCTCCATCTGCCCCCCCCCCCCCATGCAAGGAGGGTTTGCCCTGCCAATCCTGAAATACTGCTACCTCACCAACACTGTTCAAACGATACGGAAAGCATTGGCATCAAATCATTTTTCTGGCAATTTAATTAGATATTTCATAGGACATTTCCTACCCTACTTCGGGACCACTGGCCACGCCGGACCATGTGCGCAGATAGTGCCAGAGTGGTATTACTCAGCGTGCAAAATGTTTAAAAGATTAACAGCAGATGGAGTTCGGGTGCTTCAGTTCAGCCCAAACAAGCCGTACTGGAATTCACTGGGACCTGTCATGGAGAATCGCTTATGGCAGGCTCCCGGTGAAATTAGTGAAGTCAGGATATAGTTCGCGACATTGTGACTCCTTTTGCGACGTCTGCCGTGCAGTCGAAATTGTAGGGCAACTCTTCTACCACTGCCCACCAGTACAGCGTATTTGGAGAAGGCTGACTGAGGTGGTTGCGATCCCGGTGCTCACTTTCGCTGAAGTGATTCTACTGCAGTCCCCCCACCGGTGACCCAAAACAAGAAACACCTAATTTTCCTGATAAGCGTAATCAAACACCACGTATGGAAAATACGGAAAAAAGCATCTCCTTATTGAGGAAGACCGCATCTATCATCGAATTAGGAGCTGTCTCTCCGCTTACCTCCGTCGGTTCTGGAAGCAGGAAAGGTACTTTCTAGGCGAAGAGCAGTTCCTAAGGAGATGGTGCAGGCCACCGACAATATGCCAAATCACACAAGAGGGAATCCAAGTGTGTGCACATTTGTCACACTACTGTCGTTAGAGGCTTTTTTTTTTTTTAAATTCAGCTTTTACTTGGTGTCCTAATTTCAGTTCCTTTATTCCTAGTTCAAGGTTTTTTTATTCCCATGTAGGGGCTGATCTGAATAAACCCAGGCTGCGAAGGCCAACATCGAGGTGGTCCCAAGCCCTTTTCAGGGCGGAGTCTTCCGGGCCAGGTCCTCCCCTTTTATTGTTCACTGGTCTTATTGCTCCTTTTTTGTCTTTCTGTACATTTATTATATTGTAGAGCTCTCTACTTTCATAGTCCTTTTTGATGTATTTGCTCATGTTAAGTTTTTCCTAGTCTATTATATTTTTCCTTTTTAAAAGTGAAAAGTCAACGACCGTTTTAGAAGTACCCTTGGGGGGGGGGGTCAACAGCTAAAACTGGTCAACTGAGACCACTTTCTCTCCTCTAACACTGTATACCTATATCTTTTATCTTCCTCTCCTACGATTTGCTGAATCTCAGCATCTTCTTTACTCCAAAGACCAATGATGAGAGACTTGAACTCACAAATTATTATAGGTGTAATATTTGAACTCTTTCTGAGATTTTTTTGTTACTCCTTTAATTTTCTCTCTTTGTCTTGTCTGACAATTACGTTGAATTATTTTTTATTCGATCATTTAAAAAAAACGAAGACTGGGAAAAAACATATTTAATCCTTAAATAGAAGATGTTTTTTCATATTATTTTTAATAATTGGTGGTGAGGGGGGGTCAAACTGCACTAAGAGAAAATGAGAGATATTTTATGTCTCTATCCAACAATGGACATCCTTCAGTTCCAGGCGTACCCCTTCTAGGACTAAAATTAGAACGTCAACTTTTAGTTAGAGTTGCTTTGGCGTAATTTAAGACGACTAACCAACCAGCAGATGGCGCTTCCCTCTAAACAGCTCACTCCTATCCTAGCTAATTATTTGTTATTAGTTTTCTCTTTATTATGTGTCGATAGCATAAATGAAGGGTGTAAGTCTGTAGGGAAAAAATCTGTGAAATCCTAACAGAATACGGGATTTGAACCCGAATCTCTTTATTAACATAGGTTAATAAAGTCTAATGGTCTCCAAATTTGTCTGTTGTTAGTAGATGAAGTTTTTTTTTTCAAAAAAGAAAGCGAAGTAAACTCTGCTTTAGGCGGAAAAATGCATTGCTACCCCCCCCCCCCGTTTTTCTCACGGCAAGCTGGGAAATTGTCAAAGTGCACACACACAAACTGAAGGGGGATAAACTTCCAAGGTAAGTAATACTCAATGTTGAAAAGAAACAACATCCACAAAACAATTCACGTATGCTAGTTCCCCCCGGGAGGGGGGAACCCTCAATCTCCATATCTGACGAAGCTACGGAAGTTCCAGCACTTGAATACAATCGTCAAATCGCATCGAACACCTTTCCAACAAGTCTAATTATTGCAAATTAAAAAAAAAAAAAAAACATCCAGTGACTTTTTTGTTTCCTTGCCCACTTGCTTGATGTATCTTACCAGGGGGGGGGTCAGGTCATGCAGTGTTTATGGATCTCCACTTCCTTTACATTTAATTAAATCCAAGACCGCCTGTTTACAAGCTTGGCTGTATTTCAGTGGATTATCGTAGCTGTCCGTGTTGAATACTTTGTTTAACGAACAATGCTTCCTATGCTAGCTACGAGGGAAGAGTATCGCGTTGTGTATTGTTGTCAAGTGACAAATAGGAGGTGGACTTGGACCATACATCAAAAGACTCGCTTTGCCTCCTTCCCCTTTTGCAAACGGCATCATCTCGTGCATTTAAAACGGTATTCGTTTCCCGAGCCTTACAAAATTAATGAAAGTTTTTCAAGTGTTTGTCCAACCCATTTAACAAGAACCAAAATTCCTTATTAAAAATGTCCCCCCCCCACCCTTGAATATTATTTCATTACAATTACGGTAATAGGATAGGAACGTGCACTTTACAATATGGAGTAGCGGAAAGTGAAGATCTCCTTTCTAAGAGGTTCATGAAGTGAAAGAAACAATTAAAACAGCACAACAGTAAAAAAAAAAAAATTGAAAAAGGAAGCATGATGAGAAATAAGTTAAATTAAAAGGAGGTAAGAAACAAGCCATCGCATTGAGATTTTCAGTTTTTGTCAGTTGTGAAATGTTTATCTTTCTTTAGATTTCGAATAATAGTTAAAGGGTTGAAATATTTAATGAAATTCATTAGTCCTTCAAATGGTTTACAATAGCTAAAAGGTAAACAAAATTTATGCTTGGATTTTAAATATAAAATCAATTTTGTTTTTGCTTAACTGGATGACACACCAATTCTTTAATTTAATAATGATTACTTATTAAAGCGTTTAAAGTAATGACAAGTATATATACGCCCCTAGTTATTCCTGGAAATGACAGCTCTCACAATTTCTAAATCATTCTTCACAGAATCATTTCTAATTCTGAGTAGTAATCTAGTGAATTTAGTCTGATTGTCTTCTATTTTTCGTAGTAGACTAGCATTTCGTAGTACCTGTTCTTAACCGTTAATATAGGTACGAATCCCATCGGGGTTCACGATATTCAATCGGAAATTTACAGATCTTCCTAAACCTCGGACCGGGGTAATAATAAACACTTGGTGGTGGGAATAGTTAGCCCCCCCTCCGCACGCGGACTCTCGTAATCGAGACTGACTCCGATCTGAGACCTCGACTTTTGGCCAAGGCCCTCATTGACAGCGTCGGTGCGGACCAGATTTTCGGATTCACTCCCTTTGGTGATGGCAGATACCAAGTTGTAGTTAGGAGTGCTGAGACAAATTACTCGAAGGTTTTCAATGTAATGGAAAGGAAATTGTTCCATTTATGGTGGGGAGCATTATCAAAATGCTTAAAATCCCCAGATTCCCCTTGGAGTATATACAAAGTGACGAAAACGTCATCCATGAAGTGTTCGAAAAATGGGCCGTTGTACGCAACATACAAGTCCTGAACGATGCAGACAACCCTCAATGGAAGTCGGGCGAGGTCATTATCTCCCTCGAGATGAAAACGCCTGTTCCCAACTTTGTTGTTATCGGATCCGCCAAAGTAATGATTAACTACCCTGGCGTAAAAAAACAGTCTTTCCGATGTGGTGCCTTCACTCACCTTGGGGCAGACTGTCCTAGAGTTAAGTGCAAAAACTGCCTCCAAGCAGGCCACAATCAAGAAAAATGTGAGGCAGCTTGCCTGAAATGCGGGGTCATTGACCACAAAGTGGGCACATGCCCATCAAGAACCCTGGCAGAGAGGATGGGAGGTGCAATCACACCTGCAACTGCACCAAGCAATGGAAATAGCACAGCACAGGAAGCGTCTCCACCTTTAAAGGCCACTCCTGATGCTACAGAAAGCCACCTCTAAGACAACCAAGAAAAACCGTAAGGGAAAAAAAATTTCCACAACAGAAACGAGCAGTAAAAACCACACAGAAGAAACAGTCGATATAACTACAGTAGAAGAAAGAGAAGCTACAAATACTAATATAGATATAGATATAGCCAAGGAAGAAAAAAAGATGGAGGCAGATACCAACACTTCCAAGCGGCCATTAAGCCCACAAGAAGAAGAGTTAATAACACCAAAAACAGCTAAAGTATCTGAGACCGCCCACCCAGAAGTTCCTCATGCAAAAGCAGGGGAGACTCTAAGCCATCTTATTAGAGGTATCCCTGGGGTGGCGGATAAATTCAAAGAAGCGATGGCAAAATTAGGAGAACCTGAACTCCTCCTTACAGGGAAGCATGGACCTGATGTTGTCAGTGCAAAATGGGGTGACCTTTTCGTTGATGACATCAGCAAAATCAGCCCTGATCAAGTTGAGGTAGCTATGGATTTAGATGAGGAGGCAGTTTCGGCGTTTTTTATAGCTCTCTGCAAACTGGACATGGTCAAGGGAAGTGATGTAGCCAAGAGAATATTAACAGCCCACAACAAAAGAAAGACACAGTAACCACTTTGTGGGTTTTCTGTACTCAGCTTCACTGGTTTTTAGATCCCACAGGTGGGGAGGACCTGAGAACCCGAGCGGCGAAGGCTTACAGCGAGGCGGTGCAGTTCCTTGTGAGCTGCATCACTCGGGCCACTTCCTCCACCTCTAAATTTAGTTTTCCATTCCTTTGGCTTTCTCGATACTTATGTTATACTTTCTGTTTGTTACATGTTTTCCTTTTCAGGATTTTTCCTGAAAAGGAAAACATGTAAATATATATATATATATATATATATATATATATATATATATATATATATATATATATATATATATATATATATATATATATATATATATATATATATATATAGATATATATATATATATATAATATAATATAGATATATATATATATATATATATATAATATAATATAGATATAGTTTAAGAGGAATCAATCGACTGTGAGATGCGGTGATTGATTCATTCAATCCAATACCCTTGGAGGGTAATGGATGGCAATGCTGTAGCCAATTAAGTTCTAACTGAGGCTCGGCTATTGCTGTTACTTTCCTGCCATGATCAGAGCTTTAATTGCTCAATAACATCTTATCCCTACACTGTCCTCTACAGATAACGGGGAATATGAAAAGCATTCTTGCTTCGCCCCTTTTAGCCAGTCCTTATAAGGATAATATAATATAATATAAACGCCCCCTACTTTATATAATATATATATATATATACATATATATACATATGTATATGTATATATATATTTATGCATATATATATGTATGTATATGTATTAATCTTATTAAATCTTTATAAGTAATCTCGGATTTTAAGTCATTAAATCTATTTAAAAAAAAAAAAAAATATATATATATATATATATATATATATATAAAGTATATATAATATATATACTATATTTCTATATTTATACTATATTTATACTATATTTATTAATATTAATACTATTAATAAATTAATATTAATACTATATTTATATTCGCCCCCTACTTTATATATATATATATATATAAAGTAGGGGGAGAATCGACCGTGAGATGCGATGATTGATTAATACCCTTGGAGGGTAATGGATGGCAATGCTGTACCAATGAAGTTTAACTGAGGCTCGGCTATTGCTGTTACCCTCCTGCCATGATCAGAGCTTATATCGCCCTATATTACCCTCTCCATACATTTTCTTTACAGATAACGGGGAATATGTAAAGCATTCTTGCTTCGCCCTTCTAGCCAAAAAAAAAAAAAAAAAAAGAGATGAAGTAATGAGAAACGAATTAATGTTATTCATAATAACTATTTACTCTCTTTGTTAATGTTGTCCTTTGCGACTGAGTCTGCTGGTCAGAAGTTTTCATAACAGCCATTCGTTTTACTTTTCTGTCATTCTGTGCCAAGTTAATTTAGGTCTCCCTTTTTTCCTTCTCCATGTCAAACTACTCTTGGAATCTCCACTCCAATTCCATTTGCGTCTTTTCATTTCACTGGTGATACTTTTTTTTTTTTGCTCAGTCTATTTATATAATTCATTATTTGTTATATTACGAGGGGGATATTTTTAATATTTTACTCACTTTGAAAACTATTTAATTTAGAATACTATTTCTTTGTCAATATTAATATGACCTTCACATTGCTATAGAAAATCATTATTTTGGTTTTATTCCAATATTTGGATAATTTTCATATATTATTCAATCTTACTGAAAGTAGTCAATATTTTATAGAACTTTAGAATCTCCTTATGCTTTACACAGCTTTAATTTAAGTTTATTTGTCACTCAGTAAGGACCAGGTCCTACATCAGCTCCTCACCTTGCTTTGACATCCAAATATGAGCTTTTAAAGATACCCTTGATTGCAAGACGACGATCAGTTTGGCTTTTGTTTTTCACATCTAATGATATCCAGTTCATTTTATGTGTCTTTATAACTTCCTTCTATCACAAAATTCTACTAGTAAATCACTATTCTTTCTTTGACTTTGATCACATGCTTAAATAAAATTAATATAAATGTAAAATAAAATAATACATCGTAAGATAAAATATAAAATATGCAAAAGTGAAATTAGCAATGATCAACATTATAAAAATGCGAAATTCATCGACTGTAGAATGAATTTTGATTAATTAATTTGATTATATTGACAAATAAAGATCAACCCTGTGTAATGAATTGACCTGATTATTATTTAGGGGAACCGCGCAGAAGCCAAGCACCAGATCAATTTCTATAACTTCCGTCCAGAGCGCCCCTCCTCGGAAAAGTTTGACGTTACTTTGTGTTATAATAGCAGCTTATTGGGATTTTATGAACTGCATTTTCCTAGTAAGTCACTTGAATTATGATTATTTTAATTACAAAAAAATCGACTTATTGCTAAATTTTAAATTGTAATAATAATAATAATAATAATAATAACTATGTATTACCACAAAATATGATATATTTACTACATATTTTCTGTTTTGTCATAAGACAGCCATAATTTATTGTACATAACTTGTAATTGTTAACGATATGATATTTCACTCCCACACGATTAATATTTCTATGTACCAAAATGTATTTTGGCCTTAATTTGCAAAGAGGTAATTATTATTGTCCAATTGGAACACAAATTTAAAGTTCGCCAATTTTTTTCTCAGGGTTTTAACTATTAAATTTTATCAAATTTTTATCTGTTTTAGAGTTGGTTCATGAAGATGGACAAAGAGATTAAGATAAGATGGAGATAATTCTGTTTGCTTCTGAAATCCACTTAAAATTAAAATTGTGAATGGTTTGGCAAACTGTCATAGTTATATGTGGGCTTGGGAAATTCTTTTTTAAAAATTACGGACTTGCTTAAAAAAAAAAAAAGAAATTGATTAGAGTGAAATTTTAATTAAAAATTGACAAAGTCGAGTAACAAATCAAGTATTATATATGTAATATAAAAATAATTTGTAAAAAATCAATTTGAATCTCACATTAATACTAAATTGCAAAGACAAAAACTTAATATAGTTGGGTATAGCGAGTCACCATTTTTCTGAAAAAGCTCTCTGCACATTAATAAAATTAAAACACAAAAATACGCTGCTTAATTTTAATCTCGATCAAAAAATATAAAAAATGATTTTTTTCTAATCTTTCGTGAGAACTGTTTTCAAGTTCTTAAAAGAACTGGGAGATGGACTGAGTCCTTGAATCTTTATCCCGTCATCTGAATGAAGAAAATCTGTGTGGATGGAGTGTTATTGAGCTAAAAGCTCTAGTTATGGCTGGGTAACGACAATAGCCGAGCCTCAGTTAAAACTTCATTGGCTACGGCATTGCCATTTGTTACCCTGGAAGTCCTACAAAGGACTTGATTATTCTTCCCTCTTACCTATCTCGTTAGCACTGTTTTCAATTGACAATTGACATTTATGTCTTTAGGGGTGAAGCAAGATGCTTTTCATATTCCCCGCTATCTGTTGTGGTTACAGTGAGGGTAAAATTTATGAGCAGTTTGCTCGCCCTGAATGGGCATGGAGATTATGCATCGCTATGGGATGCTAATATAGCTTTTGGTCTTCTATATTTGAATATGTCCGTTGCCTCGTATGCTGCAGCTTGCTGAACCAAATCGTTGGGATGTGTGGACATCTTTAGGAAAAACTTGGTTGCTAAAGATTGTAGAAAAGAGAAAATATAGGGAATATTTGTGTCTCTGTGGAGTTGATTGTTTCTAACATACCACGGGGCGTTCAGAATCATTCTCAAGCACTAACTTGTTCTGCACTCGCTGTATTTTGATAATGTTAATATTAGAGGTGTGGCTCCAAGCTGGAGAGGCGTAGGTGATTATAGGACGAATCGTCACCTGGTATAGCTGCAATTTGATTCTGTTGTTGAGCTTGCTATTTCTATTAATTACGGATAGATCTGAGCTATGGCTTTAGATGCCTTTGCGCACGTAGACTTGATGTGTTGGTTGAAAGATAGCTTTTTATCGAGAATTACACCCAGATAATTTGTTTCTGTCTACCAGGGAATTTTAGTATTGAATAGTAACACATCTCCTGCAGGAGACATTGGCCTTTTTGAGAAAAGAACGGTTGAGTTTTTCTGGGGGTTGACTTCCAATCTCCATTTGGAGAACCAAACCTTCAGCTTTAGAAGGTTTACTTGAAGCTTTCTGGTAACGAAATGGGGTCGGACAGATCTGGTTAGTATTGCTGTATCGTCCGCATACAAGGCCAAAATGGAAGACATCGGATTGTGCGGGATGTCCGACATGTATACAGAAAACAGCAATGGAGCCAGTAGGGATCCCTGCGGCACTCCAGCAAAGATATGGCTCTGGGACGATGTAGAACCGTTGATTTTTACTTTCATTGATTTATTCTGAAGATATGAATGGATTAGATGAACCATTTTTAGTGAGGTACCGGCTGAGATAAGTTTGCATCTTCTATATTTGAATATATATATATATATATATATATATATATATATATATATACTGGCGCCAGTTATACACTGTTTTCAAGTCCTTATCCTTATAAGGACTGGCTTAAAGGGGCGAAGCAAGAATTCTTTTCATCTTCCCCGTTATCTGTAGAGGACAGTGTAGGGATAAGGGGTTATTGAGCTATTAAAGCTCTGAGCATGGCAGGAGGGTAACAGCAATAGCCGAGCCTCAGTTAGAACTTTATTAGCTACAGCATTGCCATCTATTACCCTCCAAGGTATTGGATTGAATGAATCAATCACCGCATCTCACGGTTGATTGATTCCTCCCTCCTCCTGTTTTCAAGTTTTTAGATTTCATTTAATAAAAAAAACTTATAATAAAAAAAAGTCACTGTATATACATTTTAAGACAGATTTACTTCATATTTTTGAAGAAGCATGGAGTAGTAATTAATATTTTTTGCTAAGTTTATCAGATAATTTAATATTTTTAAGCAATAAAATAATTTAATTGTTTGTTTAGAAACTTATAAAAATTTATATTTACGATATACAAGTCCGCATAGCTTTGTGATAGCTTTCACAACGCTTGATTTGTAGAATAAAGGCTTTATTTTTTTCACCCGATTCTAGAGTTATTCTCTTCCGATTTTCGAAAAGTTCGTTTTTAATTGTTTCCTACTCCCTTTAAATAAAAATGCGTTAGAACATTTGTTATCTTGTAGTCCATTTTTATTGTCAATTTTTAGTACCTTAATGCAATAAAAACACAGCATTGCTATAACATAAGTCTATAATATAAGGCTATAATATAAAATATTATGGTGTCAGAGTGATTTTTGATAAAACATGTACGATAGCTTTTCATGAACTTGGAATCACAAATAAATAAATATATAAAATAAAAAATAATAATAAATAGATAAATGAAATAAAAAAATAATAATAAATAAATATATAAAGTAAAAAATAATAATAAATAGATGAACAAAATAAAAACATAATAAATAAATATATAAAATAAAAATAAATTGAAAATATAAATGAGGATTAATAACCCAAGCTACAACGTTTATCTGTTTGTAATCCAGAAAAAAAAAATTCGGTCCTAACATACTTTAAATATAAGAGGGACTTAAATATTTCATATATAGGGATGTTTATATTTGAAATATATATATATAGTCTTTTGTATTTAGTATTTTGCTAACAGGCAATATCTGTTTCTTGATACTTACCTGGCGCTGAATAATCACTTCTTACAAAGTTTTCGAGCTAAGTGAGAGTGTAGCGTCTGTTCTTTCCAGTTGATATCAGATACGGGTCCCATAGGGGCTCGAGTTATCAAACTATCTAAGTACAGACACTTTAAACCCCAGACTGGGGTAAAAGTAAACACAAGATAGGGATAAGGACTTTATAGCCCCCCCCCCACTCCAGGCAAGGCAATCTTTCAACGATGACATCTGTCAATCCTCGCGTCCGCACCCTCGGCTTTGAGGTAGATGCTTCAACATTGGCAAGGACTATAGCGAGAGCTATTATGGACTATGTAGGAGCTGAAAACATATATTTGGGTTTACCCCCTATAGGGGCGGAAAGTACCAAGCAGTTGTCAAGAACATAGCAACCAGAAATAAGCTAGCTACTTGGCGGCTTCGAATGTAGAGAAAAAAAAAAAATTTACTTTCATGGTAGGGAGCATCTTAAAAATGCTCAAAATACCGAGATTCCCCCTAGAATACGTGGATGAAGACATCATTTGAAGCGTGTTCTCAAAGTGGGGCGACGTAAAGGAAATTTAGATTCTTAACGATGCTGACAACCCAGAGTGGAAATCAGGGGAAGTAAACATCTCCCTTGAAATGAGAACTGAAGTACCCAACTTCATTCTCATAGGATCTGCCAGGGTAAAGGTAAACTACCCTGGCGTGAAAACGCAATGTTTCAGGTGTGGTGCCTTCAATCATCTTGGGGCAGACTGCCCTCGACTAAAATGCAAAAATTGTCTTAAAGCAAGCCATACACTAGATAAATGTAAAGCAGCTTGCCTCAAATGTCGTGCCATAGACCGCAAAGTGGACACCTGCCCATCCAGAACCCACGCAGAAAGGATGGGAGGTATCATAAGGCCAACAATAGTTACGGCAGAACGAACAAGAGTCGGAAAACCCAGACGTTCCAACTCTAAAAGAGGCATACGGCAAAACAACGGCCGAAGAAGAGAAGGCAGCCTCCACAGAAACCTCAGCATCTAAACCTAAGGAAGAGAAGAAGCGAGGTACACACGAAAAAGAAACAGCTAAAAAACAAGCTGCCACAAATGATGAAACCACTGCAGAGAAAGAAAATAAAACAGAAAGCATGGAGACAAACAACACCCCTTTCAAAAGACCAATCAGTCCAGAGGAAATGGAAACAAACAAAAAAAAAAAAAAATCAGATGAACCTGAAAAAGCAGATATTGCCCACCAAGATCCCCCTCATGCGAAAGCAGGAAAGACGCTAAGGCATCTGTTAAAAGAAACCCCTGTGATATCAGAAAAGTTCCACAATGCAATAGCAAAAATAGATGTACTCATGCTCACAGGCCAAAAACGCCCTAAAGGTGTGAGTGTGAAATGTGGTGACCTATACATAGAAGACATAAGTGAAGTCACTCCAGAACACATAATTGGAGTTCTGGGTATAGAGGAAGAGGCAGAAATATCGTTCTTTAGAACTCTCCAAATGATAACTTGGGGAAGGGTGATAGGTTGGCAGATGAAATATTGACAACACACAACAAGAGGAAGTAGACCTTTTCAATTCCTTGTACAGCCTTTAAGTCCACACAGGAGGGGGGGGGGGGGTTGGACCTGAGAACCCGAGCGGCGAAGGCCTACAGCGAGGCGGTGCAGCTCCTTGTGAGCTGCATCACTTGGGCCAGGTCCTTCCCCAACTTCTAAGTTCGCCTTTCTATTCTCTTTCCAGACCTTTCTGCAGGTTTACTATCTCTGTACCTTATTCATGTTAAGTTTTCTAGGTTTTGTTACATGTTTCCTTTTCAGGATTTTTCCTTTTTTCTAAAGTGAAAAATCAACGACCGCTTTAGAAACACCCCTGGGAGGATTTAAACAGCTAAAACAGGTCAACTGAGGCCTCTTTTACCTACTCTACCACTATGCACCCTATCTTTATTTCCTCTCCTATTATCTGTTGAATCTCAGCATCTATCTCACTCCACAGGCCGATGATGAGATTTTGTTGAACTCACAAAATACGTGTGTGTGTGTGTGTGTGTGTGTGTGTGTGTGTGTGTGTGTGTGTGTGTGTGTGTGTGTGTGTGTTTCAAAATACAGTATTTAGAATAATTTTATAAAATATTATTTTTACAAAGTACTATAAAAAATAAATTTTAAACTGAAAAAAAAAGAGAATTAAATAAATAAAATGATATTTTAAACAATTTATGCAAATTACTATATACATCCACTGTTTTTTGGCTAAGAAGGCCTTGTTTTTGTTTGCTTTATATAAAGATATATAAAACGTTACCTAGAATTTATATTATTGATTTACATTAAACAAAGTATACTTTTTTATTTTGTCTAGCAATGAATGAATTTCCCTTAAATTTTTGCCATTACTGTGTTTTTTGTTTTTTAATAATAATTGCTAAAGATGTTTATACCAATCTTAGAATATTATGTAGACATAAAATTCTAAATCTCCTACCTCAGTGAATTGATGCCTTTAATCACACGATAAACACATTAAACGTTTCGTGTCAAACAAGATTTGTGAAATATTCTCTCGGACTCGAATCGTGTTGTTAAGGATCGCGTGATTTTGGTTGTCCGAAATTATGTAATAGTAATCCCAGCAATTATTCGACATATTTGTATAGCGTGTGTGTGTGTGTGTGTGTGTGTGTGTGTGTGTTGTGGGGTAGGTAGTCGTATTTACATTTTTCCTATCATTAGTATTTTATTTTAAATATCCGTTTCTTATTTTTAAGACAATTACAACGATGCGGTTAGAAGTAATGTGCAAGGCTTCAAATATCATCTTCAAGAAAAACTACAAGAAATAGCTAAAGTCAGTCCAGCTCGAATCCAGATTACGGAGGTAAGTTTCAAGTACCCTGTTCTTATTTCAATAATTAATTCGATTGAAGCATAAAAAAGTTGATTTTTAGTGGAATAATCGATAAAAGTCATCAATAATAAATTCACATTTATTATTATTATTATTATTATTATTATTACGTGACATCTCCAAGGAGTCCATGGACTCAATGCGAGAGGAACTCGATTCCAATCGACGAAATCCCCCCCCACACACACACATTATTGGAAAATTTTCAGTGTTACAGCCGCTCACAATAACAACATCGAAATTATAATTCATATCGTTTCAAGGCAATGCTGCTCATCAGACCCTAATAATTTGAAATGTTATAGTATCACAGTACCGCTTATTAAAACTAGGAACAAACGCTACACGCAAGCAGATATTGTGCCCGTTTGTAGTGCGTTGAAACATTAAGTAATAGAAGAAATCAATCCTAACTTTCTCCGCTAATGACGTCACGATCTTTGTAAAAGGCGGTGCAAAGAAAACAACAACAAAAAGTGTGTGGGGGGGGTTGAGAACGTAAATAAAGCCATGGTTGGCATCGATTTCAGTTAACTTACGCTTCCTTTCTGAAATATGTACATAAAATGGAGCTTTCTGCTGCACACGGCATCCAGACATCCGATAATCAAATTCCCTACAGCACTGAACGCTAAAAAGTAGTTTGGAAACACTGCATCATCACCTCCCCACAAATGTTGACAATTATCTGGAGAATTCTAACAGAAACTTCTGGCCGTGTGTTTTTGTTGTTTTGTTCCTTTTTTTGTCATTTCTGGTTCAGACTACTCGTCTTGAATATTTCATCTTTTATAGATCTCTCATGAAAAGTAAAAACGAAAAATGTTCGTTGTCAGAACAATCCAAAAATAGACAATTCTTCAAGCACCTTAATGAAGTTATCAAATATTCATTACAGAAAAACCACTTAAAGGCATAATGAATATTTCGATTTCGAAAATAATATAACATAAATCGGACAATAAATAGCACTTCTGTACCAAAAATTTAATTAGAAATTTGTATATATAAAAAAAAGAGGTGTTCAGATTATATTACATACTATTTAAGTTATTTGGTTTTGATTTGCCTTAAATTAAACTAGTAGCGACTTAATTTATTGAGAAACATTTTTTATAGTCGAAATTATGTATCTTTAGTTCTATTCTGATTACTATAATATCATCTAATAAATACGTGAAATAAGTGAAGTAATTCAATCATATTAAAAAATAAAAAAAAAAACTTCCACCATCGCTTCTTTTCACCTTCCGAGGCTGATTGCATTCCCATAAAGTACTTCCTTAACAAGAGGCGATATTCCTAATCCTAACTAGTATATTATTTTTCTGTATTCCACAGTTGATTTTTTGTAGAGTTCCAGTTTTAAAAAACCAGAATATTTAAACCTTGTAGTTTATAAAATTGAAATATAAAAAGTTTCAAAATGGATAAATAAAATTATTTTATCCTTAAAAATAAATTACTTAATAATTGTAGTAAAAAAGATTTATTTATATATCTATTATTTAAACATTATTAAGTAAAATTGTCCTGTAATAAGTACAGTAATTTATTATGAAATTTCGGTTAAGCATTCAAAACCGGTATTCTCGTAGAAAGAGACTTTTTTTTCACTTAAAAGTCATCGATACCGTTATTTTTAAAATTCCCTATAAAAAATGTAATCTAATGGTATTTTAGACAAATGCAGATATAAAATTATAATGCCGGAGGTGAAGGGATCAAATATTGTTTGCTACTAACTCATGTATTTGTAATCTTCAATGTTTTTAAATCTTTGTATATGTGGTTTGCAAGTTTTGCGAACGATATATACAAATATAAGCAGACAGAAAGTACTAAAGCGGCACCATTTAAGTGTGCATTGCAGGAACTTACAAATTGCGTAATTTTATTTTCTCAGCCTTTAACGAAGTGAAATCACAAACAATACATTTTTATTCCACTGTCGTCTCGCTTTGGCGGCCATTTTGTTTCTAAACTTGCTTTAGGAGCTAAAGAACATATCGACTAAAGCTTTTTTTTTTTTTAACCTTGAAATTCATATTTAGAGAACTGTAATGATAGTGTCAAGTGAAATTTTGATCTTTTTTCATAAAATATATTTACTTTAGAGTAATTATGTATTTTCTATGAAACTTTTTTAGGAGCGACTAAACTATCATTTCAGAATAATACAGTGCATTTATACTTCTTTTTAAATCGCAAACTTTACAGTGAGATTTGAATTCCAGAATAAATAGATGCGAATGGGTTGTGCTTTTTTTATGTATTTATTTACTAATATCATCACAATTAGATACCACCAAGAGAGTGAATTGCTGCGACCTCTCTTACCATTATGCATCTAAAGATAAACTGTAAGAGGGAATTATTTTTAAAATATTGATTTTCGCTTCATCCCACTGGGTTCAGAGATAAAATTCCTATCCCTTAGCACTCTTTCTTCTGAAACAACACATAAAATAATTCAAACAGCAGTTATTGTCAATAAGTACCTTTGACAAAACTTTTAACTAGACAAGCTCAAACCATAGGATTCACCTCAATGACTACAGACAGATTACTTTGAAATCAATAGCTAACCTAGATTCCCAAAAAGTCAAGAATGGAAGTATTACTGTTAATTTAAAAATGGACTACCAGGTTCTTATTTCGTTATAATACTCAGCAAACTTTTTATCCTTTCTTCTTTCTAGAGTTTGTAATGGATGCTATTAGGGCTATGCTCAGAGCCATTCGGAGTTACGGTTATGAGACTAAGAATGTTATTGGGGGGGGGCTACTTAGCCTCGTATTAATCAGTATTTCCTATGTAATCACTATAAGATGAGGCACTATCCCAGATGAAATTTGGAAAGCACACTGTGGTAACTGTGGGAGTCTTAACTCTGTCCTTATCCATTTAAAACATTTGCCAAGAGATACTTAGTCGCATATAAATTCCAGAGGAACTTAGAAATCAACATTTTGATTTGTCAAAATTTACCAAAATTTTGAGAAATGATTTTGACAATTTTGACAATGATTTTGTCAAAATTTGTCAAAGTTTTGACAAAATTTAGATACTTAGAAAGGCAAACAAATTTCGATAAGTGAACGGAAAGTTCCCAGAGGAAGTTTTGTTTAAACCGGACGTTCTTCCCAATGGATATAATTCTGTAAAACGATGTCAGAGCGATGAAGCAACTTCCCTATCCTCAGTTCAAGCTATTCGTCTTATCAGATTATTTATATTTGATTAAACTCCTATTGTACTAGTGTACTATAAGCTGAAAACACTTCTTGGATGGGAGTTACATAAAAAATATCTGATAATTGGAGGGCTGATCTTAAAAGATTTTATAAAGAACTAGTTTGCACGAATGTTTCATGCAAAGAAATAATGAAAAAGCATTCCAAACTCTACAAGAAAGAGTGTGGTTTGTTAACTTCCAGACAGTCAGTATCCCTGCATCAGGTTTAAGTGGTCGGTTAGGGATTTCAGTTAATCGGTTTGATTTCTGACGGACTATGGACAAAAATCATTACGTGTTCCTTCTGAATGGAAGCATTTCTATGGGTCCTACGTATCACAAGATTGTAATACATTTCGGAAAAAAAATTTTTTTTTTTTTCATTCGGGAAATTGAAGGATAAAATTTCCAAGGGGAGGCAATTTTTACATTACACACCTCACCGCAAATGTACGTTGACGTTAAACGCATGGTGACATCAATGTTTACATAAAATACATGGGTTTTAAAATAGTTTTCCAGGTCATCCAGTCATTAATCTTCATTTAGCGCATCAAAAAAAAAAAAACTTTTTTTTTATATCCGAAAGTTAGGTTCTTGTGAAAATCAATACTCAGTTACTCACGAATTAGCTAGTACTTCAACAATTACTTTTTTTTTACTTATGCAAACTCGTCCCTGAAATACTATAATACCCATGCAGCTTCCTAACATTTTTGTTGCTGTAAAATAAGAAATGTAAATGTATATGTTTTATTTTCCCCTGGATCAGATATCTTTCATACAATTAGACGACTGTGCCCATCTCCCAACAATATCGAGGGATGCGGGGCCTCTCAGTAGGCCAGTGAAGTACGGGGGGGGATGTACTAATAGGTCCCGCAAATCTTGAGAAGTGACAACTTATACAGATCTAGATCTTTTTATAGTCCAAAATTCGCCTACACAAACCAAGATAGCTTCGACAAGTTTGAATTCTTAAACAATAGGAAAATGAAACAAAGTAAAATAATAATAATAAAAAAAAGAAATAATTAAAGCAGCATTCACGTATTCAATAATTTATTTACTGTGTCTTTACTGCAAATATTTATCTAGTATTTTCTGCATTTACTTTTAACCATCCTGAATCACTTCGTATGATAGAATCAGTTTATGTATGTTCTTATGACCGGTTTGCATGATTTTTTTTTTTTTTTGGATTAAAAAAAACAAGTTTCCCGGAGATTTTTCGTGTCGCACACGGGATTCGAACCTATATGTTTTCAACCAGAAGGTGCCGTTCTATAACTATTGAGCTCATTATACAGATATCAGTGGACTTAAATACAAGTGAGTTGAAATATCTTAACGATTAAAATTCTTGGGAAAAGAAGAAATAATTAAAGAAACAAAAAAAGTTCTAGCTGGATTATAGACGTCAAAAGAGAAAAAAAATTCTTTTTTTGTTGAGATAATTTCAGCACAGTGCAAAAAAATGATGCCGATCTAATGAGAATCATATTTTGATAATAAAGAGAAGAAAACTTATTAAATTTTTTCCAAAGAGGATGAAACAAAAGTCGTGTACTTGAAATTCTATAAATAATAACTAAAAAAAGAAGGGAGGAGGGTATTAAAGAAATAGACCTGAATTCAGTGATTTACTATGACATTGAATGTTATTGAAAAATAAAGCGGAAAGAAATTTCACACCAGCTTTTACAACAAAGTAAATGGCATTTGTTCAATTAACAGGAAATAAAAAGTTAACAAATTATCTTTAATTAATATTAGGAACCACAATATCGTATAGAGATGATCTGTACTCGCGAAGTGCTGCTACAACATTTCTTTCATTCCTATAGAAACACTTTACGACCAAGGCACGCTCAGGCAAAGTGAGACCCATCGCGCAAGTCGAATGACTGTAGTCGATCTCTCTTTCTCCTTAGTTTGTACTACCTTAGGTCTCACATGTATGCAAAATTCACTACCTTTTCTCGCTCACAACCCCATATTACCCCAATCGTTCATTTTTTGAATTTTTTTTTTCTTGTCAAAATTTCTTCTCCACGATCTGGTTAGACTACCCACCAAGTTTGAAGGTATTTCATCTACTGGTTCTCTCTGCAGATTGCTCTGAATCGGAGGGGGGGGGAGATTTGAATTTGAAACACCGAGCACGTACCACAAGGGAGGAAAACTATTGTTTAAAATTTCTTCTGATTAGAATTTAAATTTATTAATTTTATTAAAAAATAAGGTGTATAATAAAATTAGCAAAATTTATTAAATAAATTGGCATTTAATACTTATAACATGTTATTATTAAAATTAATTTTATATAAACACTTTTTTTAAACTTTAATTTAACATCAACTTATGAACAAGAATTATGTTATTGTAGGAATGTAATGTGGATAGCTTAACTTCTTGTGATGAGTTCTGGCACTAAATGTAGGTGTCATCTAATATAACAATATCAATAATAATAATAATGCTAACTCTGTAATAATGCTAACTCTAATAATGCTAACTCTGACATGAAACTGATAAAAAAAAAATCTTATCATTCCGTATATTTATCAAAGTTCAGTTAAAACGTTCGCCTCTAGCGCCCTCTGGTAAATCCTAAACACTTCGATATAACAAAATTAAATTTCAAAGCTACTAATCCTTTTGATTTTTTTTTTTTTAAGTTTCCTTTACAGAACAAAAATTTAGAAACTTTTTTATTCCTAAAGTTTTACTTGTAGTTTTAATTTCTGTAAGTCTGCACTGGCAAATAGAAAATTACATTTATGAACGAGTTTCGAAATGATCTGAGAAGAATGGAGATCCTCATTCCAATTATAATAAATATAATATTGGATTTTCAGAAAGCAGATAATTTCTTATAGGATCTAAATTCGAAAGTATGGCGGGAAAATTTCCACACGGGACTTTATGCAGTTCGAACAAAGCACCTGAAGTAATTTTCATTGGCATAAATGGATCCTTCATATTTAATTTAGTTTTAATGCTCATATTTAGCTGTTTTTTACCTATTTATCCGTGTTAGCTATGCTATTAATAATTTTTGTGATATCTTTTCCAGATCGAACTCAAGGAAGAAGAACTACTAGTCTTCTTTACCATCATAGACTTGCCTCCTCTTATTAATGAGAAATTTAAAATCCCACCAAACGAAAGTTCGTTAGCGGTAGCATCCAAAGCACTGGAAGATGCTGTAAAGAATGAGAAATTAACCATTCTTATTCATATTGACAGTACTCATGTAAGTAGATCGGTTCTAGCATTAAATTAGCTTTATGCTATATTCTTTAAATTTATTCGAAGAAATAACTGAATTCAGTTATTCAACTAAATACATATATTTTATTGTATATATAGTTTATTATATATATATATATATTATGAAATACCGTTTCGATATTTGAGAGAAATAGGCACCACGTCTATGTTTAAAATTAATCCACTCATAAAAAAAGCAATATTCGTGACGCTTTCCTAATATGATTCTTCCTATTAATAAATAAATCCTACAACACTTGATTATTTCCCAAAGGGTACTGCCGAAGCTCTATTAACCGTAACTCACTTTAGAAAATCAGTGGGCAGTTTTCTCCACCCTTAGTTGTCACTGATAGTTGAGTTTATGGTTGCTAGCGATTTTGAAGTTATCGGGACGAGAGTGCGAACAACTCTCGTCTTCTTATGATGCTAAACCCTTAGTCGTATTGTCTAAAATAGCAGAATTCTACGATGGTTTTGTGAGTTGTTGCAGGGTTACGAACCGGAGTTTCCGGAAGTAAAAAAAAAAAAAAAAAAAAAAAAAAAAAAAAAAAAAAAATTCTCTACTGAAGATCGATTGACTTGGGAAGCGGCTGAGGCCCAGAAAAGTTCCTCTAGCCAATTAGTTAAATGTTACTGAGCGCCTATCAGTCAATCCTGTTTCATTATGCGAACAAAAAAAAAAAAAGACTTCATTCTTGATTCATTATCATAAAAACAGTTCATTTGGTCTATAAATTTATCTCTTCTCCTTACATCTAACCAACCATTTTCATGGCTATATCGTGAAAAAATTATTTATGATTTTCTCATGATATAGATATGATTAAAATACAGATTTAAATGACAATAGTGAAGTACTATTTGCAGCATTTCACTATTGACTATTGTAATTTTAATATGTATATATTAAGCCTTCTGTTGTAAAAGAATAATTTTTTCGGCTTCTTTTCGGCCCCATACACATTTTCTAACACTAATTATCAGAGTAATCGACGAAAGAATTTGTACTATTAACACAGAATTTGTACTATACATTTATATAGTATTGCATTAGATTATATTGATTTATATAGTAGAGATATCCCCGGCTCACTATTCTCGCGGACCTAAATAAAAACTGATTTATCTGCTATTTACCTCTCTGTGACAGCATGTTTTACACAAAACATACAAATTAGTAGAATTTTTATAAACAATTAATAGAATTAATACGTATTAATTCTACGAAAATAAATAAATGTAAAAATACTTTAAATATAACAAAGTAAACAAATATTATTGAAAATAAGTTAAGAAGAAAGTAAATAAAACCAATATATGTTTATTTATTTATTTATTTATTTTTTTTTTTTTTTTTTTTTATAGAACGCACCACTTACACCAGGGAAAGATGGCCTTTTAAAAACTGGCAAACGTCCAGCACCATTGAAACAGGTCGAAGGATTTAAAGAAGGTAATAGTATACTCTATTTATGTAATTTTAAAATAAGTGGGTACAAAATCTGCATCAACGTTCAATTAACAACATCGATCACATTGTGTACTTCAGTGAGTCATTACCTCTCTCTCTCTCTCTCTCTCTCTTGCGCGCGCGTGTGTGTGTGACATCTATCCATAAATACGATTCATTTAAAGGCAAAGCTTCGGGAAGATGGTCCAAGGACTCTACTGCCATCTAGTGTTCCTAAACCATAACTGTCATTATTATGTGAGAAAATATGCGAAATTATGGAAGTTCTACGATTTGAATAGCTTGATTAAAAAACCCACGTTTTTCCAGGAGAAAACTTTACTTGCATTTGCCAAAAATCGACTCGCTCGGACAGCCGAAAAAAAAAATAATAATCTCGCATTGTGGAATCAGAAAATTAAAGATACAATGACATTAATTTTAATGCATGAATTATGTAATTAAAATTAACTACTTACTAAATTATTTATAAAACTTACTTAAGAAAATTGTAAAACATTTTAAAATGAGAACAGAGTGTCATCTATATACCTTTAATATATTTTATTGCAGGTGAGATGGCCAGTATTGGAGTTGCCATGGGTTTCGTAGGATTCTTCATAGGAGGCATAGTCATCTACATTATGATCACTAAAAACATTGGATTGCCAGCTTTTTGGCAAAAGAAACGCACTGACAAAAATGCAATTCCTCTAGAAGATTCAGAAAGCTCCATATAACTGGAATTTATTTAGTTACGTTATTCAGTGATTTAACTGTTGCTGGGCAGTGAACTATTCAAAATCTTCGGTCAACCTTTGTACAGCAGCTAATAAGATGGCTTTAAATTTCATCATTAAAATATGTGTTAGAATAAGAAACGAGAAATATGTATTAGAATGGCTGGTGTCCATTGACTGAATAGTATCACTTCCTGCCAATAATGTCGCTCCGGTCAGTGTTATTCCTGTACAGATTATTATTTCATTATTTTGTAAATAAATGGGAATTTTCATAAAAGGAGAATAGACATTTTGTTTTTCATTGCAATTCTATTTCCTTTTTTCTTTCTTTTTTAATGTTGTTTGCTCTCTCTTTCTTTACTTCATGGAAAGATGTTTTTTTTTTAAATGAATCAAAATTATTTCTTTACGCTCTTCATATATTAATTAACTTTAAAATTAATTGAATATATTTTATGAAGTGTACTAATTAATTAAATATTTAAAGCGGCTTAATAATTAAAAAATTTAATGAAACTTGAATGGAAATAATAAATTCATTTGAATAATAATATCAGAGAACAGTAATATTAAGCTATATAGTATAATATTATTTTATTTTTAATTTTAAAAAAAGATAACTATAAAACAAAAAGTAAAAATTAATTTAGGATTGAATATTTTATTAATATCTCCTAAATAACATAAATTGTTATATAATTTGTTCTACTTGTAGCTACACCTATTATTTTTTTACATGCACATTCTTGATAAAACATACTTAATGTAGTAGTCCATGGCATGTAGTTGGAGTGTATGCTTTTCTGATAACTTTGGGTAATTTAGTATCATATCAGGGTACTGTTCAGTTAAAATATCGTTAAGCTAATTAAGAAACGTAATTATTAAGTGGCACTGAAAACGAAGTGTTTATTTGATATTTCCAAGAAGTCCTTGGAGTTCATGAAGCATTCAAGCCCAAAGGATTTATTTACTACCTAAAGATGGAAAAATTGCATCTTGATACGGTTTGTAGTTCGAAGTAAGTGAATATAATTAAGTGAGATTCTCGTTGTCATAATTAACTTACAGCCTCCAAAGAAATACGCATTATTTTCCTCCGTTGTGATGTTGGTGGGGGGGGGGAGTCCACGGAAGACATTCATTAAGAAAAATAAGACCGCTTCCTTTTTTTTTCTGACATTTAATAAAAGAGAAAATTAATTACGGAGAATCAATACCAGTAATTTATGCACTTTGGGTTAATTTCTAAATACTAATTAAAAAGAGGAATTTTTTTTTTATATTTTGACTTTAAAGAACTTTCGTAATGATTCCGATTATATCTCACCAGGAGTAGAGGATGGGGATTGAGGGACGGGGGGGGTGAAGACGCATATCCATGCTTCGAACGTATTTCCTAAAGTACATACTAATTCTATGATGTCATATATAAATGATGCTCGCTGTGATCGCACTACAGGTGCTTAATCACAAATGAAGCTGGTATTCTTAGGACGTGATCGCACTCCTGGTCTCCTCCTTTGCGACATGAGATAGGCAACAAGGGGATGAAGGACGACGGGTAATATCGAGACGACATTTGTCACTCCGCCTTTCTCCGTGGTATGTCATAGAGAAGCTGACAAATCTTGAAAGCAACGAAAGATGTATCGGTCATGAGTCCACTAATAAGCATGCTCCCCATGATGTAGTATACGTTCCCGCGCTCACTGAAAATAGGAGAGGACAAGCGGACATTTTTCTACTTAATATACTGTGGAACTAAAAGAAGGCGTCTTTTCTTCTTTTTTTTTTTTTTTTATTCCTGGAAATTTTGGAATGAAGGTTATTTTTCAGTGGCACTAAAAGACTTAAGTCATCTCAGGATGCTTTTAAAGACGTTTATCGCGACAGAATAATGTAACAATCATAAGGATAATCGCTATAAATCGGAAATTTTAATGGTGTTTGTAATTTAGATAAAGTTTGCACGTTTTGTGAAATGTATCATCAATTGTTTACTGCTTACAAGAATTTTAATATTTTTCTGTAATTTACAAGAAATATTTTAATCAATATTTCTTATATGAAATATACATTTCATCTTTCTTTTTTGTAATTCATAAAACATATCAGTTTAATAATTAATTACAAGAAAATAGTAATTATATTCATCATCATCATACGTATCAATCAAGGCCATGCTAGGCCTAAATCCTTGATTTAGGCCTAGCATGGCCTGTTCCGGCCTTAGAAGTCATCGTTGAATCGTTTAAGAGGTCGTCCTGGTTTTCTTTTTCCTAATGGCTTGTACTTTAAGTAATTATATTAATTACAAAAATAGCTTGACTAAATTACGTTATTACTAAGTGTTAGCAATGACCACTCGTGTGTGATTATCAATACTGGCTGCTGGCCTGTGTAATTTTTTTTTTTTTTTCATTTTTATGATATTCTGCATATGCTTGTATGCACTGTTAGAAATAATTTTATTTGGTTGTCGGATTGGAAGTGGTACAGAGGATTCGAAAAAAAAAATTGTTTTAACGTGTTTTTCTTTGTTTGTTTTTTTAGAAGCAAAACCACAAAAAAAAATGGTCGAGGTTTCAGTCTTCGGGCGTAATTAATAGTTTTTTTTGTGATATTTTAATTATAAGTTCTTATTTTCAAAATTAATCTTTTAAAATGTTATTCTGTGTGTGTTAGCAAGGACTGCTCGTCTGTGTATTTTTTTTCTTTATTTTTACGATATTTTCAAGATGATAAAGAAAATAGAAGTGGATTAGGTGAAATAAAAGAGAAAAAGGTTCGATAATTTAGCAGTCGGACTGTAAATGGATATTATAGAACTGCTGCTGATGTTGTTACTGGGGTATCGAAAAATAAAAGAATGATGGATGCTCATGGAAGTATCTGTAGAAAAGACATACAACAGAAACAGACTATCATAGCCAAAGACCATATGAAACAGTGAATGGACATCATTAATACTTTTTAGGGTGGATTGTTCTTCTTTTTTTTTTTTTTTTTTTTTGAGAATGAAGAAGCTACAGATGTGATGTGTTTGTGCCAGGAAAAGGGCATTGCTAAATATTAGCACAAAAACCGGTGATCCGATTCTTTTCTGGAGAACTCAATATTAACAAAGGTAAGAGAAAGTGAAACTAGATGTTTTACGGGAAAAAATGAACGTGTTTTTTGGTAAAACGGAAAATGACTAAGTTGAGAATTAATCATTTTAATATTAATTCTAAACACAATTTTCACTAGTACAGAACTAAATGTTTTTTCACGGATATTTTATTTTAACAATGTTGTCTCCGTTGGCGAATATCTCATTATGATAGGCATTTTGGCATAAAATTCCAAAATTATCCAATAGAAATTGACCAACCACTCAACAAATCCGCACACCATGCAAATTACTCGTGTCTATAAACACACACAGATTGCGACCACATCAATTAATTCCTCTTTTTTGACTTGTTAGGTTAGTCACATCTTCAATTACCTTCAGCAACAAGTCGCCATTGTTTTAGATGATTCTTTGAGATGGCGGGTCATTGAACGACTTGAAGTTAGGCAGTCGCAAGCGAAAGCGGCACACTGGCTTAATGTCTTATGAAGGGTGGTCTCGGCAATATGGAAGTAGGTTCACGAACAGGAACCATTACAAGAAAAGCCAGCTGTTCTAAACAGCAGTCAACAATCAGTTGAGCATCTTAACCCATGTCGCTAGTCCAAGAAGTGGTCCCACACCATAAGTCATCCTCTGAACATCGTTGTTTGAGACAATTGGCTGCCCTGTTGTACTAGACCATAAGAACCATTTCTAACATAGCTTTAAACTTTATTTTCATTTCTATAGAATTCAAGAATAGTAAGTACAGTTGCAAACGGTACACCTCTCTCCTCTGTGTAATGAAGGGAACACTATCTGATCAAAAATATCCGAACACCCCTTTGTGGTAGTAGTACACATGGCAATTTACATCACAACTATGGTTCATACAGGTATAAGAAGAAGCAGACAGTTCGTGATCTTATGAAACAAAAATTGACAGTAAAATGAGACGTACTGAACAGTTCACTGACTTTCGACATGACATTATGGATACCACCTTGTCAACGACTTATTTCCGGAAATTTTCTGCTCTTCTGCAGTTGCCCCGATCAAGAAGATGATCCTGGAAGAAATTTCCTAGTCATTTTCATTTCAAAATAACATCCTTTTTCGTGCGTAGCGGAGAAATATCACGTGTCCTCATTTGAAACACTCATTACCAAGTTCCGAAATGTCTCCGTCTACAATCAACGCCAGCATCACAACTGTTCGTCGGGAGCAAAAGAATAAAAATTTTCATGTCTGCGCAGCTGCATACAGAAGTCTAACATCAGGCAAGCATCATGTCGAGTGGTGCAAAGCTCGCGGGCATTGGACTCTGGAGCAGAGGAAACGTGTTCTCTGAAATGATGAGTCATGCTTCATAGCATGACTCCTCATCATCATTTTCAGTTTGAATTTTCATAGCAAGTGAAGGTATATTCCTATGTTTGTGGACTGATAACAGGACAGCATCTATTTTGCTTTATTCAATGTTTTTCTTTTGTTATGTAGTATATATATATATATATATATATATATATATATATATATATATATATATATATATATATATATATATATATATACTACATAACAACGTACGCATTTTTGCTTATTGAGCTTCCGTATCGCTTTTCAATATTTTCATTATATATTTCTTTATTAGGCGTCTCAGTTTGATTTAAAATATTTATAAACAATTAAGAAATCTATTAATATCCAAAAAACTCTATATTTAGATATATTTGACAAACAAAGATGGATACAGTATCATATCAGTACTATTGTCAGCAAATATGTATTTGAGATTCCGTCAATGGATGATTTAAATTTCTAATTGCAAACGTAAATATATATTTAAAATTTTAATATATTAAAAAATTTCTTAATTGTTTATAAATATTTTAAATCAGACTGAGACACCTAATAAAGAAATATATAATGAAAATATTGAAAAGCAATATGGAAGCTGAATAAGTAAAACGATTTAGACTTCGGTGGTGATTAATATCCTTGGAGGATAATGGATGGCAATGCTGTAGCGAATGAAGTTCTGAGGCTTGGTTATTGCTGTTATCCTCCTGCCACGATCAGAGCTTTAATAATTCAATAACACCTTATCCCTACACTGTCCTCTACAGATAATGGGGAAGATGAAAAGCATTCTTGCTTCGCCCCTTTAAGCCAGTCCTTATAAGGACAATAAGAAAAAGGCGTATAAAATTTTAAATATATATTTACGTTTGCATTAATACTTTATACATTGGAAATTTAAATTATCCATTGACGGAATCTCAAATATATATTTGTTGACAATAGTAATGTAGTACTGATATGATACTGTATCCATCTTTGTTTGTCAAATATATGTAAATATAGAGTTTTTTTGGATATTAAACAATTAAACAACAGCTAAAAAATCCCCCAACTTTGAATAATATCCATTTTTCTACGCGAGTTATTTTCCGCGTTAAAAGTATGATCTTTTCTCTTCACTCTAAGCATTATTCTCTTTCTATGGTGCTAGATTACTTTACAATTTCCAAATAATTTAAATATATATAAAAATAAAAATGGTGGATTTAAACAATAGGTGATTTTGTAAATAAAATTAAAAATATAACAATTTTTTATTGATATGATTAAATAGAATAAAAATGCATAAAATTATTATATTAAATCAAAAATTATTTTAGAACAGTATTCTACTATACCACAGTAATATTTTATATTACTGTGGTATAGTAGATGTGGTATAAGAAGAAGGAAATATGATTCTGAACCTTTTATAACACGTGTGAATACTGACAAACTTGTAAAATTTCAAGAATTCAAACACGTCAAAATTACAACATAACAATTCAATGAATTACACCTACAGATAATTCGGAATCAACTCACCACAATAACAATGCCTATTAGTGTTAGCTTTTATAAGTTTAGGGGAGGAATTATTTTGGCAGAAGGAGACGGAAGACTAACAATGTAATTAGCCTAGAAATTTGAGGGAAATTTTTAATTCAACTAAGCATTCGAAGAATGAGAATTTTTTTCCCCTTCCAGCAGTTATTCAATTATTGTCCTTATTTTTCTGTCTTACGAATGAGAATATTTAGAGGAAAATGAAGTAAATATATAAAAAAAACTTTTCTTGTTCGTAAAATAGCGAAAAGGAGAAAAATGTAATTTGTCAAATGTGGGGAGTCATCGAAAAGTCTCACTTCATTACAATTGTCAAAACCTAGTCAAGTGTTCGAGGGGTTTCAAGATGCCACAAGAAACCTTTCGAATGTTTAAAAAGAAAAAAAAAAAAAGCTGCACAACTTTTCATCTTTTTGAAAAGATTAAGAGAAGTTGATTATGCAAATTTCTATTGAGAAGTTACCGAGGTGGAAGATTGAAGAAACTCCGAGTGCTGAACAAATTGGGATGCTACAACAATCGACACTTTAAGTTACGCAAGAACACACACACACACACACATACACACACACACAAGAATAAACTACAAAATATCTTCCTATTTTTAACTGACGTTCTTGAAGATTTCCAACTTCTCGACAAAAATCAATACATCAAAACGTATTTGTTTATCAACAATGTCATTTATGATTTCTAAAGAAACTAATAGACTATATTGCCCCCCCCCACCCACACACACATACATACACACCAAGATTTTGGAAGTAATTTTTCTGCTACAATTGAAGCAAAATATGACGTAATTACAATAACTTAGTTTCTTTTCAAATTGATATGAATTTGATCGTATGAAAAACAGAAAAAATAAAAATTGAATTTAAAATAAAATTTAACGTATATAAATTTTATTTGTGAAACATAACTTTTAAAAATATTTTAAAAATTAATTTAGAAAAATGTAATTATAAAAGTTCTCCATACTAAATCTGTAATCTAATCGCTATATCAAATATTTGTTTGTAGCTGGTATGTTCCTCCCCGTGTGGTGACCGGGATAAGAATAGCCCCCAATTTAGCTCATGCATGTCGTACGACGCTACTAAAATGGGTATCCAGGGAGGGAAATGGATAGCAATGCTATAGACAATGAACTGACGCTCGGCTATTGCTGTTACCCTCCTACCATGATCAGAGCTTTATATATAGCTCAATAACACCCTATCCTTTCACTGTCCTCTTCCGATCAGATAACGGGGAATATGAAAAGCATTGTTGCTTCGCCCATCTAGCCAGTCCTTTTAAGGACTGGTATGTTCCAACTTGGCATATGCTGTAGCCAATGACGTTTTAACTGAGGCTCGGCTATTGCCGTTACCCAGCCATGACTAGAGCTTTTAGCTCAATAACACCCCATCCACACAGATTTTCTTCATTCAGATGACGGGATAAAGAGCCAAGGACTTCTCCCAGTTCTTTTAAGAACTGGTATGTTCCGAATTGGAGTCATTACTGAAGTTCTGGTCGACGAATGTGAGTTTGATGTGCAGGCGTGTTTTATTTACTGTGCTAGAAAGTCGCGCTATTTTAGGCTGTATTACACAACTCACTGAGGTATTCCGTGAATCTTGCATTGCACTGGCTCTAACCCTGCCCGAATTCCCCATCTACACGAAATGTGTACAAGGTCAATGGCCGCGTAGTTCTCACCCGACACGAGGACCAGTGGTGGATGTATGGTTGTTAGGGAGGTAGGTAATTTCAAGCCGAGACAAGTAAGTTTCACGTGGAGGAAGACGACGCTTATATTGAATCGCCCAACAAAGGGCGGGCGCTCAGCATTCTCAAAAGGATTGAAAGAAAAGTCGAACACGAGTGGCCCGGCATCCTTAATTTCTTCTCCTTGCCAGGAGAAGTTGAGGAGGGCGAAGACATTGCCCAGATGGAGGAGAAGCTGGATTTGGTGATTTCCACTATCCCCCAGACTTTGAAGAGGTCCGTATGCGCAACACCACCGATGCAGAACCTCTCGTGGATTCCAGTATGGAAGATGACACTCCCAGTTCTAATTCCTCGGCCTCCCTCAAGGAGCGGGTGCCCCTGATCGTCCCCCTGGAAAAGAAAAAATGGACACCCTTAAGGTCCACCATGACAAATGTATAAATACAATACATCTCAGCAAAGAATATGGATGATGGCGCCAAAATCCAGCCTGCTACCGTGATGGACTATAGAAAACTGACCAAAGCGTTAGATTCAAGTAATACTCAATACCACACTTTCTCTCTCGGCTCGGAGAGGAATCTGAAGGTGGTCCTCCGAAGTGTTACAGAGGACATAACTACAGATGAAATAGAGACCGACCTCCGCTACCAGGACCTGCCCCCTATTAAGGTGCAGTAGGATTACTACAGCTGACAAAATCCCGATGCCTCTGGTTTCGGTGGAGATCCACAAAGCTTACAAAAATATTTATGAACTAAGATCAGTCTGCAGACTCCAGATTATCCCAGAGCCTCTGAGGAAGAAAGCTTCAACTAGACAATGCGAAGGCACATTTCAGGCATTTATACTCTATCTTTCAGAGTCTCTGAGCATGGCCACATCTACCCCACTAACACCCGCACAAAGCCAAAAACCACTCCGGCTAGTTGTGCAAACTGTGGTGCCCTCACCCAGCTAACTATAGAGGATGTATTCAACACCCGAATAACAGACGGTCCAAAACAAACAGACAATCCTCCGCCTCTATCAGCTCACGAACATCACCTTTGGCTCAACAACCTCACAGTGTTCAACAATATGTGACAGAAGTCCCACCGCCGCAGTTTGAGGTCCCTAAGAGAACAAACTATCAACGGCAGGCAAGAATCTATGCGGACGTGGCCCGTGCCAAAATGATAACGAAGGAACAGAATCAAAATCAATCAGTAGCGCAGTCAAACCTGACAGCTGTCATTACTTCCTCCCTGGCAAATATGCTGCAGGATTTCAGCAGGTCCAATCCTTCACCAGCTGGTAAAAAAGATTCTTATACGAAACACGATTAATCCTCTCAGCACTTATTGATGAACAGAAATAAACTAACTCCAGACTCTTTACAGATTGTGGTGTGGAATGCCAATGACCTCAAGCACAAGATTATGGAGCTCCAAGAGTTCACTCAGGGACTTCAGCCAGACGTTGTTTTGATAAGTGAAACATACCTGAGGACATCGGGCAGTCCTAAAATCAGGGATATCACCTCTACAGAACTGACAGGCTAAATTACAGAGGTGGTGGCACTGCCATCTTCATTAAAAATTATATCCAACACCATACAGTAAACAACCACTAACCTCGAGGTTACTGGCGTGGAGGTTATTACTAGCTCGGCTGGAATCCAGACGGATCTGGATGCCATCCTCGATTCTAGAGAGCCCATCATTATTTCTGGCAACTTTAACTCCAAACAACCGGCATGGAATTGTAGAACCACAAACAACAACGGATGCATCCTCACCAACTACGCAGGATTCAATTGCGCTCTCGTCGCAGGCCCCATTGAACCTACTCATCACAGCCTGAATGGCACTGCTGACATATCGGATATAGCCATCCTGAAGAATGCTAAATTTCAATATAATTAAAGCACATTAAATGAGCTTCATCAGACCATGATTTGGTGCTATTATAGCTGGGAACGCAACACAACCTGTCACCCCCACGCTCGTGCATATCTTGGGAAAAATTAATTAGGAAACGCACTCCCAGAATTCATTGGTCCTGTTCCTCCTATAAGGTCAAAGCAAGAAACTGAAACAGCAGTCAAAAATTGTACTCAGCAAATTAATGAAGCCATAAAGGCAGGTATCTGATCTGCAACTCGTTCCACACCCATCGGTTACCGCAGGGTATTATGAACCTGATCAGAGATAAAAATAGAGCTAGAAAAAGATTTCACAATACACCTGAAGACAAAAGAATCCTTAACAGATTAAATGGAGCTGTGAAAGACGCCCACAGGGATCAACTGTGGGAAGATAAGTTAACTTTCTTCTCACCTTCGGGTCACTCTATTTGGGGACTCTTGAGCAATCTCAGAAAGAAAAACAAATATCTTCCCCCTCAACAATCGGACTTGGGTCTTGTCATACGGATGCAGAGAAACCATTGCAAAAAATTTAGAACGGCAATGTAGACCTTCTTATGAAAACTTAAAACGTTAACCACTTGTATAAAAATCATTGTCATGTCAGACACGTACTAAAACTTCCTGATGCATGTACTAATCAAATCGTTCCTACTTCACCAGCAGAAATCTACGAGATCATTAAGAACGTCAACAACAAAAAAAGCTCCTGCTCCAGATGGCATCACCAATAAAGTCGTGAAACTATTACCCCGCAGAGCCATTGTGCACCTTACCAACATAATCAACGCAATCATCAGATTCCGATATTTCCCTTCCCCATGAAAAACTACTTATATAACCCCCATTCATAAACCAGGTAAAGACCCATATCTTCAACAAAATTATCGTCTCCTATTAGCCTGATTTCAAACTTGGTAAAGATTTCCGAAAGGGTCATCCTCACCAGGTTCCAATCGACAGTAAATAAGTTGAATATCCTTCCAAATGAACAATTTGGATTCCATCAACATCACAGAACCACTCAACAGATCCATAGACTAACTGAATATAATACCACAGGCTACAACGGGCATCAACTTACCGGAGCTGTCGCCAAGGCCTTCGATAAGGTGTGGCATTATGGTCTGCTCCACAAGCTCATCGCCTTTCACATCCCCTCTACAGATGGTATAGTTGATCCAATCATACCTCAGCAACAAATTTATGCAGGTCAAGATAAACGGAACTATATCTACCAAGCACTGCATTCCGGCTGGAATTCTGCAAGGATCCTTACTGGCCCCAAGTCTGTTCTCGATATTTATGGCAGATATTGCGCACAACCCAATGCCATCTATCTTGGCCCTCTACGCTGATGACACAGCGATACTAACCAGATCTCTTCGCCCACACCTAGTCACCAAAAAACTTCAAGAAAACCTACAAATATTAGAGAAATGGGTTTCCAATTGGAGATTACAAATAAACCCCTTGAAGAGCATAGCCGTGCTCTTCTGCAGAAGAACAGTATCTCCTACAGAGGACATTTTCCTGTTTAACACCAAAATTCCTTGGAAAACAGAAATCAGATACCTTGGTGTACTGCTGGACAAAAGACTAACCTTCAGCCACCACATCAAGGACTGTGCAAAGGCATCGCCAAGCTATCCTCTAATAAACAGAAACAGTAAATTACACACCAGAATCAAACTGCTCCTCTACTAACTGATGTTCGTCCTATAATCACATATGCTTCGCCAGCATGGAGCCATAACGCCAATACTAATATCCTCAAACTGTAGCGAGTGCAAAACAGGTAGCTACATATGATTCTGAACGCCCCATGGTTTATCAGAGATGTTCAACTTCATCGGAACACCGACATCTCTTATATCTACTCTTTCTTTCAGTCATGCAGCAAAGTATTTCTTAAAAACGTCTACACATCCCAATCTACCGGTGCAATAAGCTGCTGACTATGATGAAACGGATCTCTACAAACACAAAAGACCTAAAGCCATCCTAATTTCAGAAATGATCTATAATCCCCTTGCCCTCTCAGGGCGAGCATATTGCTCATAAACTTTTTCCTACACTGTGTCCATTTCAGATAGCGGGGAATATGAAAAGCATCTTGCATCACCCTTGGAGTCAGCAAAGTTAACGTTATATGTTCCAACGTTGATCATAGGCTGTAATTGGTATTGTTGTTCGTCTATATAAATTTTCTGATTGTTTTTTTTTTATATTTTAATAGGATCTCATATGACATCTGTTTGCATAATGAACTTTTACTGGTTTCCAATGCATGAAAGAAAAGAGGATTACAGCCACGGTACTTTCATCTAGCACTCGTGTGCACGAGACAAGCATAATCCTCTTCCGACTCAATTTTTCAGATGGAGAAAGACATTATAAAACAATTACTGGTAATGTGCTTTGGAGAGTATAGCACATGAAATAGAGGTCGCTGTATGCAAACTAAACAGTTTCGTTAATCTGAAGAAGATATGTAAGGGATCATGATAAAAGATTTAAAATATCCCAAGAATCTTTTCGTAAGACATTTTAAACTATTATTTATATTAATACTAAAGTTCTTGTTTGAATAGTTGAATATTTTAGAAGTTTTCGCCATTACGTTCTTTCCGTTCAACATTTGTCTTTCTTTACCAATTTAATTATATCTCTTTATTTTATTTTGTTTTTTTTCCCTTTGTAGTGAGTTTCATTTACATACAACAAAGATAAAATCAGCACCTACTTTTGTTATGTCATTGTCTTCTTAAGGACAAAAAAATGCCAAAAAGAGAGAAAGAAGAGAGAGAGAGAGAGGCTTAGGAAGTATGACAAACATTTATGTGTCCTGACTAACCTCGACCCCAGACTATTGATAACGACAGAGGTGGAAGCGTGCTCCTTCAGCAGGGCGTCTTCTAAATTATGATTAGGTGATCGTAGAATGACATGTCACTGGCAACAAAATCATCATTTGCTAGAAGAATGACAGTTTGATATCGAGATAGAATTGATGAGGGCGTTAAGGATTAGAAAGATGATAAATTTTACTAGTTCACAAAAAAGCGTTTGTTTTTATCTTTCAAATGATAGAAATATTGAAGTTCGATCAAAAATAGCTGGTAAAAAATAAAATATAAAAATTTTAAAATTGCTGTTGGGAATATAAGAAAGCTTTTAAAAATAAAATAATTATATTTATTTAATTGTTATTTTATTATTTGGCATTGTCTTTGTTCCAGCTATAGTCTGGTGCTACTCAATGGCTTTCATTTGAAATAAATTTGTTTTTGAATTTCCTCTTTTGGAAGGGAAAAAATTAAAAAAAAAAAAAACTGATGCTTCAATTCCTATATATGGTTCGCTTTATAACCTGGTAGAGTTTTTAGCTTTTTTTTTTCTATCATAGTTTTACTTTACCACTAAATATTGATCGCATTTTCTTTTAAAAATTTCATAGAACCTTTTGCAGGAAATGTCTTGACAAAGGCATAGGACTGGTAAAAGAAAAAAAAAAATGCTACGTAAAAGGGAAGCTCTATTATAATAATGACCTTTTGAAGTGTTGTCGGTATTGTAGGTGACAAGATGTTGGAAGAATAGAGCTTGCAACTATTCTGTCATCTGTCATCCACTAATCTACATCACACTATGGTCTTCGTTTGAAAACATGGTATATTCCTCACAAGTTTACGCTTTTAAAAAGACCACTCAAAAAAAAAAGAGTACTCGGTCATGATAAATTACTAACGACCCTGAATGATTCATGAGGTGGGGGTAGAGGGTAGAAGATAGGATTTGCCCCTTCGATAAAAAATTCGTAGCGAAATATCGATAGAAAGAACCGAAGCATTAAAAGTACGCCCAGGCGAAATATCTTAATGTTTTATGTATCAGAAAGCGTGAACTATTTGTAGATCACTTTATCAAATAGTAGCACATTAGTCAAATATGTTGAACTTTTGATTGCTCCAGGGAAGTGCTAGAGAAAGCATTCCAAAAGTTGGCTACAGAAGAAAATAATGAAATTTTGAACCTCACCAGACTGTGAAATATTTCAAGTATTTGAATGAAAGTTTTTTTACCTCAAATCACCTGTGACCCCCCCTCCCCCCCCACTAGACATACATACATATATAGAGTTGCTACAGAGAGAATGGTTGTCACTAAATATATTTACCATAACTTTGCAATGTTAAAAATGAAAGGTTTGGTTTTTTTATTTAAAATAAATTGAAATGAGGCTAAAAAAGTAACATCTTTCAAATATTTTACTTCTAAATAAGTAAAATAATATTTTGTATACTAAAGATTAATAAAATATTTGTTAATTAAATTTTTTTTGTCAATAAATATTTCATCTAAGAGTTTTACCATTAAGCCATCATCATCGGGGTACAGTTACTACAAACAATACTAGAAATTACATTCAAAGGAACAGTTAGTGCGCATGCTTATATTGGAATCCCTCTATGCGTACGGTAGCGTGTTTGAGGACTAAAAAAATCGGCTGTAATTAAAATTAAATTAAAATATATATGATAAATTTATTTTATACAATTGAGGATAATAATTTCCTAGACTTGTTCAAATTGGGACTGTGACGTAAGGCTTCAGCACTTTCTTTATATAAATGCTGATGTTTATATAAGGATCTATGTAGCAGCTTGATGTTTTTCCATTGGATCCTGTGGTTAGGGTTTTGAACTCCATGTTGAGCGAGGCCAGAGATTTGTGCTGTTTGTTGAGACGGATGTAGTCCTGATGCTCAGAGATGCATTTACTTATAGATCTTTCTGTTTGTCTGTAGTAAGACATCGTACAAGAACATGGAACTTCGTATACGCCAAGTATAATCATAAGTGGGAGTTTGTCTTTTGGAGAAGGTAGCAAATGGTGGATTTGGTTGATTCGTTTATAGGTAGCGGCGAGTTTGTATTTCGTCATAATTGCTGATAGACGTTCCGAGATGCCTTTGATATATATGGTATCGGAGTCCTATGGGCTTCTTTTTGTCTGCGTTGATGTGTAGGGAAGTGGCTGATGATTTTTTGAGTTGTTTTTGGATTGTATCCATTTAATAAGGGGATACTTTAATAATTTCCAATTCTTGTTTTAAAGATTCTTCAGAGGAACAAAATTTGTGTGCTCTGAAGAATCGAAATACCAAAGATTTTATGATGCCATATTTTTGAGATCGATGGTGAGGCGATGAATTGTGGATGTAACGACCTGAAAAAGTTGGTTTACGATAGACAAAAGTGGAAATGGAAATTTTCCATTTATATGTACGATTTACTACTCTGATTACGGAGGCATTTAGTTTCTTGAAAATATTTTTCATGAGTGGTATCTAAAGAGGGCCTTCAGATTTTTCTGGAACCCTTAAGCCCACATAAGGTGTAAAAGACGTTTACTGTCTTTTTGCATGCACACTGATATTTAGAAATATGATTTGTTGCTTCAGTTCATTCCAAAATTGTTCTGTGGAGGCTTTATGTAGATGAAGGCTTGATGTAGTCCTGTCCATCTTGGAAATGTTTTGGTGTCGGCAAGGATCGTCTGAACACTGTCACAGTTGAGAGTGTAAGTTTGTCTAGGATATGCCTTTATGTTAGTGACTTAGGCAGCAAAATGAGACAGATCTTGTCACAAAAGAAAGCATAATATATATATATATATATATATATATATATATATATATATATATATATATATATATATATACAGGGTGTTCGGGATAAATTTGACAGTTTCGTAAGGAAAAAGAAAATCTTCTTTGTATCTATTAAATTTAATGAATTGACAAAAAAACATTACAGGCAGAGTTAATTACAATACTATCAACAAGATTTACTCAAAATAACCACCATTAGCATCGATCACAGCTTCAATTCTGCTTCGGAACCTCGAACAAGCTGATGCTACAGTCTCCCTGGGAAGGGCCGCAAAAACTGTTTTAATTTTATCCATTAACTGGGCTTTTGTATTACTGGAAGTGCGATTGGTGTCTTTTTCAACTGCGCCCCATACAAAATAATCCATGGGGTTAAGGTCTGGGGAGTTTGGAGGCCAAACATTTGGACGGGTGAAGTCGTAGAAATTTTCAGACAACCATTTTTGACTTTTCCCAGAGGTGTGGCAAGGGGCCGAATCCTGCTGCCATACATACGGCCTACCATTGGCTACCCTTGTTATCCAGGGCTTGACTACAGTTAGCAACTCCACGAACAAAGCCCGAATTCCAATGCCAGGGTTCTTCAACACCTGTTCCTGCAGATTTGCGAGGAATTCTGCTGTACGAACGCAATCAGATCGTCTGCTAGGGATCTTTCTTCTTGCTACATCCTCGTAGTCACCATTGCAAGTCTCTAGTTCATGCCTGATTGTTTTTACTGTATTCAGGGAGCATTGGGCAGCAGTCGTAATATCCTTATTTTGATGGCGGGCACGAATCATCATGATACAAGTTATTCTCTTCCATGATTCAGGTGGGTTCCAGCTATCCATCCTTTCTGACATCTTGTATATGAATGAAGAAGGGTCCAAACTTTTAAATGAAGAGAAGTGTGTGTTAATACATGTAACTTACGGAAAAATATAATTAATTATAAATATGTCAAATTTATCCCGAACACCCTGTATATAAGTTGTTTTTGCTGTTGAATATAATATACTGATTTCCGGAAGTTTATTGAGCACATTTTTTTAAAAATTTCACATGGGGAAAAAAAAAAAAATATATATATATATATAATATTTAATTCCCATTATTTAAACATCATTTTATAATTTATAAATAATTACTATTATATTATAAAATATATTATTTTTTTTATTAAAACACGAAACTAGTCGTTTTTTTATATTAAAACCTTTTTACTTAAATCTCGGTTGTAGTCATTCAATTCTTTTTAAAAAATATGTATGTTAACCGAGTTAATGATCATTCTTTCTTCTTATATATATATATAAGTTTCGAAAATTCAACACTGCTTGAAGGGAACTCTTGCATTACATTCCTTTAGAATATTTAGATTTCTAATTAAATAAATGCGGTCGAATTTATTTATGCTATTTAATTCCTTATATAGTATTTTAAAAAAAAACAGTACTGATTAGTTTGCTAATAAAATAGTCAAACATTTAGACTAATTATTACGAAAATAAATGTGAAAAAACATTACCAGTGATGCCATTGGACTGTATGAACATTTTAATTATTATGAAACCAATATTACGCAAAGCATGATGGGAGAAATCTGAATACCTAATACAGTAGTCTGATGGCATGTCTTCTGCTCAATTTCATGCTATACAGTTTCTTGCTCAGCTTACAAAAATATATGCAATTTTTGCATTACATATTTAGAATAATCTATTAAAATTGACTTCCTCCTCGTGTTGCCTCAACTCCTGGCATTTATAAACCAAAGATAATGGGAAACAGAATATTAACCGACAGATTTTTATAGCTCAAACATAATTCATAAAACGTAATTTGTCATCGAGGAATTTCCTGCCGTAAACACACACACACACGCGCGCAAAAAAAAAAAAAAAAAAAAAAAAAAAAAAAAAAAAAAAAATCAACAGCCTCCCGTGTGTGCCACTTCAATATCTTTTACGGCCTACCATGATGGATTGAAAGCGTTCTAGAGAAGTTCCGTGCGTTCTTCAACGCCTGATAGCCATGACGGGTGGAAGTTGTAGACAGTGGAGACAAGACCAAATCGTCACAAAAAAAACGTACTTATTTCCTCTGACCTGCTTCGTCCTCTATATGAAATGAAGCAATAGAAGTGGCTTGAATATTTTTTTTTTTCATCTGGTGGGGAAATGCCATTACTTTCCTACTGCATTAGTGTCATCAAAGTGAACTAGAGAAAGATGAATTAATGTACAATCGAAGTGAACATAAAAACTCCACGGTTTCCTCTCTCCGTTCGCATTTATGTCATCCCACAAACCTTATTATCTATGCCATACAACATCTGGAGTGTTTTTACGTTCTCTTATCTATAAAAATAAACTTTATCGAAAGGTTTATATGTTTAGACTCTTCTGAGAAAAATCTTTCTACATTTAGCTACACAAAAAAATAAATGTTATTATTAATTTTAATTTAATTAAAAGTGTGCACACATTAAATAGAAATATAAATACATACGTTAATTATAAATAAGCAATTTTATGTAATTAATAATGGATTCAGGCTAATTACATAACTGTAGTGTTTTGAAAAGTATATATATAATTACATCATCACCGTCATCACATGACAAAAATTACATATATAATGCCTATTTAAAATTATAATGTAAAAACAAAATTAGACAGAATTAAACTAATAAAACAGAAGTTCAATGCAGTAAAGTAACATTTAATTCAATGCAGTAAAGCTACACATTTAAGAAATGTAAATATTCATGCATGAAATGTAAAACTTTCAAAATATTAAGGAAAGGCAAAAAATTAGATTTTCTATAAAAGATGTAATAAAATGTTTATATATATAATAATTTCTTCATAAAAGCATGATATTTAAAATTTATTCTTTAAATACAAAAACGATAAAAGAAACCATTAAAAATTGAAAATAGTTTAAATATAAATAAAAGGAAAATGTTGCGATGGAACGAAAGATTTGGCTTTTAGAAGGAAAGGATAATAAAAAATAAATATAACTATAAATATAACTAAAGAATAAGAATGAAATAAAACACAATTAAAAATATTATATTATATTATATATATATTATATATATTATATTATTATATAACACAATTATATATATTATATAAAAATATTATATTATATTATATTATATTATATTATAAAGAACTTGATATTGATAGAAAAAGAAATCTAGAGGGAATCAACTTAAAGAAGAGTTGTGGATTAAATATTTTAAAAAGTTACTGGACTGGAAAAGATGGGATTCAAGTGGAATTGTTGAAATTTGGAGTGAAGCTGATTGGCAAAGCTCTTCATATTTTATTATAAAGAGAATTAAACTCCAGATTCATGGAACAATGCATTAATAATAATTATTTATATAAAGAGTTGAGAACAAAATATGAAAAATTACTAGCCCATTAATTTATATAAAACATATATGAAAGTATATAAAACATTTATGAAACTAGTAGCAGAATAATGCATTAACTTGAGTATACGTAATCACAGGAAGAGTGCATAAGTAATTACAATGATATTATTCATATCCATAATCTTAAAAAATAATAGAAAACACAAGAACATAAGAAATGTCTCTGTTTGGACTTCGTGGACTTGAACTTTTTTTTTTGTGGGGGGGGGGGGGAACCTTGAAGTTTCGGCTGTCTTAAAATCGCTGTTGAAACAATATGCGGATGAAATACATACAAACCTTGAAATGTATATATTCATGCTATCTATGACATTAAAATGAACAAATAAAAGTGAAATATTTCTGAAAAATGGCACTACAAGACAAGACAACGAGATACAATGTCATCAAAACTCTTTACATTTATCTTAGAACAAGTTTTTCATGAATTGAATTGGAAAAATGGAGTTCAAATTACCGGAAATAGTTTGAGTCATGTGGGTTTTAGCAAGAGATGTAGCTCTCTTGGTAGAAGATGAGGACTACTAGAAATAAAATAAAAATGAATTAACTCGAATCCGGTCAAATTTGATTGAAGATAAATCTTAAAAAAAAATAATAAAAGCAATGATGAATGACAGTATCACACCAAAAAGAATTATATCGGAAGATTGAGAAGTGGAGAGAGAGGATTCATAGATTTATCTTCGACAAATCATGGAAATCGATGAAGGGAAAACTGGATAAACAGAAAGAAGGATACTGCTAGGATGAATAGTGTTGGAGAAGATGAGTTATCTTCTATATTCTAATTACTTTAGAGGATAGCTTTTCTTCAATACATCTTACCTGTAATTAATTACATATACCAATGACACCTTGGTTCACAAATTGAAAATTACCTAGAGAAGAATGAAAAGTAATATAGTTGGTGTGACGTGTAGAGATAGGATACCCCAACATCTTTGTTTATTCTGTTACTTATTTTCAAATTTATTTTGCAATCTTCAATTTAAAAAAAATGTGCCTGAATAACTAAAATATTTTACTTGCATTCTCTATTAAGAATGCAATTGGTGTTTTCAATGAATACCTACCTATTTTCATAATTTTCGGTCTTTCTCCCCCCCCCATATTGCTGATTTTAATATCAAATTTGTTACAGTAGTTATTCAACTTAGCTAAAGAATCCTGAAGATACTGGCACCATACGTTTATGGTGCCAGTGCCTTATGCTAATGTATGAAACTTAATACAAATCCTTGTTATAAAACATTATGACATAACTTCCGGCCAACAATCAGACATGCTACTAGGTAGACAGTCATAATGTTTTGGCTCACGAGTATATATATATATATATATATATATATATATATATATATATATATTGACAACCCCTATTTGGTCTGAACCCATCTTGTTCTTCGTCAACTTTCTCTTCATTTATCATATTATTAATTAAAAGATATTCTTATTTTTTTATAAATTAATGTTACTAATTGCATAATAGAATTAATTATATTTTAAAAAGAGAAATAGGATAAAATACTTTTAATTTAATTAATAGTATTTAACATACAAGAAATAAAAAAGGTGTAGTTGATATATTTCATTTACCATATTTATGTTGCAATAAAATAAAACTATGTTTCATAAATTTATAAACTTATTGAATGTTTTATATATTTTTATGTGTTTTTATTTAATATTTAAAGTTTTAAAATAACAGAAAACGTAATCTTAAACTTTAGTGATCGTATGTCGCTTCATGTGTTACGCCATTTTGAAAAATTATCTTGCCAGGAATCGGCTGTTCTTTTGCTACATGAAGCTATCACCAATTTACCATTGGTTCATAAAAATATTTGTTATGCATGAGTTATTGTAGCTAGACAAAAATTAACTTTTAACCAGACAAACGTCTGGTTAAAAAATAATCAATTTTCAGGATTCCTTTTTAATGTTTGGATAAAGTTGCAAGATAATGTTTATACATTTCATTTGCAAATGTTATTTATGAGTGCCATTTTAAAATGATATACGTATAATAAAGGTGGAATAAAACAATTATTTATAAATTACTTTATTGTTATTTAATTATTATTATATAATAAAACTGCATTTATTTATAACAAGTAAATTTTTTGGAAAAATTCAAATTATTATGCATAAGAACAAAGATTAGACTAACTTCAGAGGCACAGTAATTTTATATCCACATCAAAAAATTAGTTTATAAAATTCGAGATCGAGAATAAAGTGTCAGACTAAAGGTGTCTGGGTTTTGTAAATTAGCACAGAAAAATTATCTTCTAACGGATAATTAAAATTTGAATGACGTTCTCACATATGTATGAAAAACTTCCAACCTTTTTCCATGCTAGTTCAATCTAAAAGCGTGTGTCTAAGAGTAGAAATTGGAAGTCCCTGACAAAAAAAGCAATTATGCAAATTAACAGGGATTTAGTGGGTTTGGCTAAATCGTAATTATTGCAGTAATTTGCATTGGCAAGCTACACCCCTTGCTGCCGCATGGCGACTTACGGGTTTAAAAAACGTGTAATTTGTAGATAGATGGTCAGATTTCGGTAAACTCTTCGCACACTCATGCTTTAGTAATGAAATGAATTATTCAAGTATTGTTTTTTTTTTCTTTCTTTTTTATGACCCAAGTAAACCTAATCGTTGTTTTACTTCAACACTAGACAGCCAACCTCTGTACCGCCACTTAAACCTGAAATGGATAACTTTGTCATACTAAACCATTCACACCGAGTTGAGAGTCATCCTAGATCATTGAGGTTTACAATTCCGTTTTAGAATTGCCTGATATTAATTAATATAAAATTGAATAAAAAATATAAAAAGAAACGGGGGAAAAAAGTGGCATAAAATAACTGCAATGGGTGTTCTACCTCTGTTTTTTATTGTATACAAAAGGCCCCAATAGTTTGATCCTCACCTATCTCACAATTAGGCCTTCTTCAAGTCTAGGACAAACTCAGTCGTTTCTCTCTGCCCAGAGGCATTACTGTTTAGTGTGAAAGCAGATAGCTGTGAAGGCCTCATTCAAGTCCTTCCAATTTTTATCTCTTTCACAGACAGATCTGGACCTTTGCCAGCTTTTCTTGCTTTACTCTTTTTTTTTTTTTTTCCCCGCTAATCGATTTCCAATGATAGAGAGAACCTAAACGAAGTCTACGATCCGAGTGATTGTTTAACGCGAATTTCCGCCTTCTAGCCGAGAAGGTCAAGGGGAAGAAATAGTTGGAAGGGTAGCCACACACCTGGCAAAGACATCAGGAGATAAACAGATTGAATTGTACTACCTCCTACTGCATGCATAGGACAATAGCATAGCAAGATTGCTAAATAAACTGGACCTTATTTGTTATTTATTCTAGCTATCGCTAGAAGGCAAATAATTTACCAAATTTATATTTCACCTCTTTATTGTAAAAATAAATAAATAAATAAATAAAAAGATTTTTAACAATCTAATAATTAAACCTATTCTACCATTTCTGCAGCGCTAAAAAAAATAAAAATAAAAATGCTTTCTCCGTCATTCAAAACAAATACTACAGAATTAAAAAGATTACAATTAGCTTTACAAAAGCAAAGTTCTTCACGAATCGTTTTTAGATCATCTCGCGCCAAACAGCCTATCTACCTTACCTTTGTTAAAGCTATCAGCAAATTGTTTTACAATAGGAAGAAAATGGAGATAAATACTTTGCAAGGAAAGCAACTTTTAAAGATTACACTCAAAGGAGTGTGATTTTTTATGGTTTAGGATTATCGATTTCGATTCTGGAGTGGATAGGAAGAAAAACAGATTTTTTTTTTTTTTGTCAACTGATTCTCTAAATCACCTTTAGAGAAAAAGGTGATTTAGGTTACGAATAGCACAAGTAATTAGATAATTTTTAAAATTATTTCTTATCAATAAAACTAGTAAGTTGAAAGACAGAAAGTTTCCTGTCTTCCAAATATTATGTCACATCCGCCTGGAGCAAAACAAAACTTTTTATGCGATTCCGACTAACAAAAAGTTGAATATTCACTCACTCACGATACTAATGTATCGTGAGTGCGCTAAGGATTTTTTCGATATTTTTAAATTTTATTAGTTTTATTTTTTTACTAATGTTTTAGTTTGGAATTTATTATATACAGAAATAGTGCTTTGTTTGTATAAAAACGAATCCTACGTTGATTTCCATGTATCCATGACAACAATATGTCTAATTGCGTATACCTGGTTATAGAAGTTGATGTATATCAATGTCAGCTGACTAAGAGGAATGTGATGACGTAACTTCGGTGTTTCCAAGGCAACAACAGGTTTTGTTTCCATGTATGGTAGATTTAGCAATTATAATAAATAACTAATGATCGATATTTCATCTCCAGACAGAAACGAAATCTTACTACATTAAAACACCTTCGCCTTCTATACTACAGGCTTGGTTCGAATTCTAGACTGGATTCGAACTCAGATCTTTGCAAGTACTCTCATTCTTTCGACTGCATTATGATGTTGACTTTTATGTTGTTGGGTCTTACGGCATTTCTTTAGATTCTATGGTCTTATATAGAAGACCACATATAAGACTCAAGGGTCTAATGGCCCTTGAGTCTTCATAAAAATGCACCTTCTTGCTTAAGTAACGTTCCTTTTATATACTTATAGAACATAAACCCTCATCTCATGACCTCCCACCCACTCCTGCGTTCAGGCAGCGTTGAAAAACAAATTCCATGTTACTTCAGATTGCCCTCAACGCAGCTAGTCGTAACCTCGTCACTAAACGCCATCTACCTTCCATTTTAAATCACTAAGCACTAATGTTCCTTCTATCTAAAGATAAAGACCCCTGCCAACTTCAATATTTTAACTCCCGGCACCAAAGCATTTCACTTTTAGGGGAAAAAAAAAAATGGAAGCCATATTTATTCCCCACATGTTTCTCCCATCTGGTGAACGACATCGATTTTCTAATCAGAGGAAATCTTCACGAACATTTATCCAAACCTTTTCTTATATTTTTTTTCCTCCCGTTACTCTACGAAGAGAGCAAATTTATTTCCCTGCCAAAGTGGTGGACAAATGTTTTGCACTAATGCTACCTATAGTTTCATATACTGAGAGCGAAGAAAAACTACCTTGCATAATAAAAAGTTTACAAGCTTCGCTAGATTTATTTTATAAACAGAACATACATGTCAAGAAAATTCTTTGTTCTGTATTTTGAATAACTAATATAATTTCATTTCTGACAAGAATACGAGTAAAAATTAAAATAAATAAGCATTTCAATTCGAATGAATCACTGTTTTGGATATTCAAGCTACCATTCGTTTTTTTTTTTATACACAAAAATACATATAATCTATTTTCAGAACATTATCACTTTAATTTACAGAAAAAAAATTGCTACATTTCTCTTGAAAATGTCCGTTATATTGACATTTAGAAACATGACGGAAAAACTGTAGCCAATAGAAATGAATAATAACAAATAAGCCAATAGAAATGAATAATAACAAATAAGCCAATAAAAATGAATAATAATAAATAATCCAGTAGAAATGAAATGACCTCATTAGTTGAAGTAATCGTCTGACAAAATAGGTTTTATCTTTTGGTCAGTTGAAAAAAAAAAATTTTACATACTGCCATCTAACGTTATATCGTGAAACTAACTACAACGATATTACATTCCAAGTCGCTAGCAAGTTAAAGTTGTTCTTCCTCTTACAAGCAAGTTAAAGTTGTTTTGTTCGGTTTAGTTAAAATTATTACGAAGCCAGTGTATTAGCTTTCTTGTTTATCAGGAAGATAAACATAAGTTTGGAAAGAAATAAAGTTGCAGAATATCAAGCGCTGCCAGAAAAGGTATGTAAATGAATTGCTAATGATTACAAAGAGATAAAATAATGTAATGAAATAAAAAAAACAGCAAAATTACGTAACAGTAATTTGAATCTAACGCAATTAATAATCTAAATTTTTTTGTTTGAAAATTATAATGCATTTAAACATTATTATATTATTAAATAGTGCAGTCAAATATATCTTCGTATTGCAGAAAATATAAGAATATTCTAACAAATAAAGCTAAAGGTTTTCCTTCACTCTAAAGTGAAAATAACCGTATTATCGTAAAAAATGCAATACATGAATAAATAGATATAGCTCATTCCCTTGCATGAAAACAATAATCACTATCATCAGACATCTAGCTCGTAATCTAGCGATGCAACATTACTCCCCTTCAAGGCTTACTTCGATGGGTTAATGCTTCGTATAAGGCAACAGTAATGTCCGCGCTATGCTAATATATTGACGTATTCAAACAGATAGCTTGCTAGATGGTTTCAAAAATTCCTACACGTCTTTACGACCTTCTAGAAATAAAAGAAAAAAAGAAAGTGCACTGATCTAAGGAAGGCAAGATGTAAATGGATTTTATAATAAAGAAAATTTAAAGACATCGGTATAGCTATTGATTTATTAGTACAATAATGGCGCACATTACTAACATCTCCTAGATAGAACAGTAACATTCAACCTCGTGCAGGATTACATAATTCCATTAACGATAATTCTATATTTTAACAGAGTTCCTGGTGCATTTTGCCATTAAAAACTACATGAAAACATGACAGAGAGAGATAGCGGCGAAAAATACTAACCGAGACCCGGATGTTATGAATGTCAATGCGTATAATACAAAACATTTTTATGACGTAGTATTGATTTTTTTTTTTTTTTTTTTTACAGTATAGGAAAGCTAGCTCAAATGGAAATTTAAGACAATGCTATGATACGTCAAAATTTCCTTACAGAGGCGTTTTTTTTTTTTTTGCATAAATCGTCATTATTTCTTATTTAAAATCTAGATATACTTAAATAATGCACTTTGATTCAATTACTATTATTATGTGACGCGTGTGATAGAGACCGGATTGTGATATGAAGCGCCCTCTATCTATGAATTTGGATTTCATGACGGTGTCATTTAGTACAGTACTTCCCAAACTTCTGGATGTCAGGGGCCCCCCTTTGGAAAAACTAAAATATTTTACGGCCCCCTAGAAAAAAAATCGTAATATAGACATATATTATTATAATATTTATTGTATTTATATTCAATACAAACACAGCGAATATTGTAAAAATCAAATGCAAATATTACATTTTTAGCATCTTACATACACGTTTAACATGGCACATTATCTCATATTTTTATATAGATAGATATATTGCCATTGTACATTTGCAGTACAAGCACATGAAACGTAAAACGATTAGTAATAAAGAAAGAATTAAACACATAAAAGAAGTTTAATAACAGTTTAATGTGATGGATGTGTTTCACTACTGCTACACAAAAATCAATATCAGGTGAAATATTTGAAACTGCAATTCTTAGATTTCTGCTTTGAAATGAAACATATGAATAAGCATATATTTACTAATATTCATTAAGCGCCGAAATACGCAAGAAACAAAATTTGTGGGAAAAAAACCGCACTAATGTGTGATTTTTCCCATTAAAATATAAAAAATAACAAAAAAGAAATAATAAATAATAAAACTTAAATACGTTTCTTTTAAGATAAAAAAACTACTTAGCCTTAAAACATTTTAAATTTGTTTTCATTATTTCACGGCCCCCCTCAACAAAACCTACGGCACCCAAGGGGGGCCGCGGCCCACAGTTTGGGAAGCGCTGATGTAGTATTCAGTAATAATAATAATAATAATAATAATAATAATTATTATTACTGAATACTATATAAAATTAACAGTATAGAAACTATTATAAAAAAGAATAAAGACATTACCTTTTGACTAAAGTCGTTTCAACTCTAAGCCAGTAGATGGCAGCGTTTAATCTAATACTTATGCTAACCAAGTTCTCCAGGTGGTTTGTGAAATTTTCAAGAGGCATTTGGAGATGAAAAGAAAAAAACATTCTCTCTCTAACTTCGATCTCAACTTTTGTGGTTAACTTACCTTATAATTTAAACTTTGACTGAACTTTATCGCTGATTTATTAACAAAGTTAGTTTCATTTCTCTCTCTCAAGTATTACAAGTATAAGTGTTCCTAAAAGTTTGTCTTTCAGTATAAAGCAGACGTACATTCCAAGTCTTTCTTCCAGCGAAAAGCGATCAATCAGCTGGTCGATGAATCAATAAGATCATTTATCACGAGTAAATCTCCAAGTTCACCCCCCTGGAGCAACAGTGACTGAAATATTTATAGAGTTTATGGGAGAAGCAAGTCTGTTGCTAGATTAGTTGTGTGTGTTATTTGATTTTAAACAGCCGGCAAGAAAAAAAAAATAAATAAATAAAATAAAATAAACCGCAAGGTTGACAGACATGTCAGAAAAGAAAAGAAACAAATTTAACAATAAACCAGTTGCTTACTGTTGGCAGGAAATAGATTTAAATGAAATTTGTCCAATACTGTGTACACAAGGGGATACACGTACAATTATTGCTTGAACATATTCAGCCAATCTCGGAAATAGAGTACCGATCAGTATTCTGATATTTTAAGGAATATTAATGTAGCAAAAAAAAAAAAAAAAAAAAAAAACGTACTCTTGGGTTTAGATGGGAATAGAATTCTTGATTTGCCAATAAAAATTCAAGAGCGGGACATAACGTCATTCCTTTTTATAATTTCTAAATCCATCTAGATTATTACGTAATAGCGTCTTTTTTTTTTTTTTCCCTCCTTGGAAAAGAATACCGACCCTGAATATCATAATCTCCTAGGGATACATTTAGTATATCAGCAACAGACTACAGAAGCAATTTCTGCTGCTACTAAAATTCGTTATATTTCATCTTCTGGGGGGGGGGGGTTCATTTTTAAGCACTTTTATCTCAGGGTCATTTACTTCTAATTTCAAAAAGTTTGAACATCATACCATGCATTCACTGACATGTGTCTAGTTCCCACATGAACTCAATTTTTTTCTAATATTTTTACGTTTTTCTTATTCATTCTAGTAAATTTCCAAGATTTTTACCTGTAATTAGGAATAAAAAAATAACAAATAATATGAGTGGAATTTTCTGTTTTTTGTTTCGGGTAGTAAACGCGAAAGAAAAACGGCCTCTGGTAAGCGTTCCAAGAAAAAAAAAAAAAATCGGAATTCATTTCAACTGCTATTGCCGTTAGCACGTGTGAGGAAAAATTGCCGCTTCAAATGCCACCTCTTACACAAAAAATACAGCGGTAATCACAGGTTGGAAGCGGAATGTGCAAACTATTTGAAACGTGTGAAAAGATCTCAGAATCACACACACACACACACAAAAAAAAACTGTTAAAATGCTAACAGTAGATTTTCCGTTTGTGCCAGCATTTTATTCCAATGCACGAAGTTGCTATTTCAGTTCCTGAATAGCCAAGATTTATGAACACCAACAGAAATAATAATAACAAAAAAATGAAAAGAAATATCAACATTTATATCGAGTGAATAGCATGCCTTAACACGCATGCGTACTTAAACAAACAGCAGCCGAAATTAAAAAGGTCTCGAAACATCGATATGTGTGAAGAGAATAAAAGTAGCTGCAATTTTCTGTTTAAAATATTGTGCACGGATATAAGGTAAAATAAACATTTAATGAAAATGTTTAAATGGAATTTTTCAAATATATGAACAATGAAACGCTAAAATTGTAGAGACAATTGGCTTATTTATATATGCAGTTTAAATGATAAATAAAAACAATTAAAAACATTTATTAAAACAATAATTGTTTTAATAAATGTTTAATTAATTAACGTAATGAACACATTTTTTGACTGACGTAGCATGAAATAAAAGCTCCCTCTATAAATGTTTCAAATAATTAGAATTTATTTCAGTTTAACTAATTAATATGCGTAAGTTGATTTTATTTACTTCTTTATATATTTATTTATAAAGAAGTAAATTTATTTATTTATTTATTTATTCATATGCGTAATTTGTTGTTAAGATTTAACGAAATAAATATAGCTTTAGGAAAAGGCTTTAACTAAAATTAATGAGTTTCATTTGAATTTTCAAAAAAATATAATGACATCGATAGATTATTTGATATTAATCATCTGCGACACCCATATAATTGCGATAATTAAAAGTACATTCATAAGAGGAATTAATATTCAGATAGTACTACTTCTGAGAACTACATCTATCATAAAAACGTCATCTAAAACCAGCAATAACCTTCAAGCATGAATTTTAAGTGTAATTCATCATACAGTACTCGAAGTGCCGATGCTCTGTAAAAGAAGACCAAATAATGAATTTTGCTTTCAAGCCAAAATTCTCAGTTCTCGTCATCCTTTTTTTTTTTATTCCCTGTGTTCATACTTTATATTCATAAAAAAAAATAAATTAAATAAAATGCAATCAAAAGGTGAATAACAACGTGAAGTGCACTTGATATTAATATTTTGTGAGTTCTTTTTTCTTCATCATCATACGTATCAAGGATTTAGGCCTAGTATGGCCTGTTCCAGCCTTAGAAGTCATCGTTGAATCGTTTAAGAGGACGTCCTGGTTTTCTTTTTCCTAATGGCTTGTACTTTAAGGCTTGTTTTGGTAATCTTTCTGTTTTCATTCTTTGAACGTGTTCCATCCATCTATGTTTATATTTTTTAATTTTTTCAATTACTGGTTCTTGGTTTAATTCTTTCATAATATCTTCGTTTCTTTTGTGATCAAATAGGGTATACTTTGCAGTTTTTCTCATAAACTTCATTTCTGCTGTTGTTAATCTTTGTTTGTCTTTTTGTTTTATTGTCCAGATTTCGCTTCCATACATTAAGACCGGTAGGGCTAATGTATTGTATACTTTTAGCCTGGTTTGTTTTTGAACTAGGTTTGGTTTAAATATAGAGTTAATTACTCCTGTTATTTTTAAATATTTTGCAATTTTTATGTTTATATCTTTTTCATTTTCATAAGTGATCATACATCCTAGGTAGTTAAATGAATTCACCTGTTCTAATATCTTGTTATCTAATACTATTTTAGTTTTTGCTGGATCTTGTCCTTTAAAGGCCATAGTTTTTGATTTTTCCGTTGATATTATCATACCATAATCTTTGGATATCTCATTTAGATTTAAAATAGCTTTCTGTAAGTTATCTTCAGAATTTGTAATTATTATTTGGTCGTCTGCAAAGAGGAGAGTGTTTAAGTTAACTGTAGGTGAAAGTTTAATTCCTTGATGTAAATTTTTACTCCATTTTATTATTATTTCATTTAAGTAGATATTAAAAAGAGTTGCTGAGAGGGGACATCCCTGTCGGACCCCTTGGTTTATCTCTCTTGTATATGATAGCTCATGATTTAATCTTATTTGTATTTGATTATTTTCATATATACTTGTGACAGCTTTTAGGATATTATTTGGTATGTCTTTCTTTTAATATGTTAAATAATATGTTTCTTTTAACTTTGTCAAATGCTTTTTCAAAGTCAATAAATGCAATATGTGTTTCTAAATTGTATTCTCTTCTTTTCTCTATTATTAATTTTAGGCAAAAGGCCGGGTCTATACATGATCGTCCTTTTCTAAATCCATTCTTACTTCTAAAATAAAGTTTTCGGAATATTTCATTAGTTTGCTATTTAAGATTCTGCTGTATATTTTGTAACAGGAATTTAGTATACTGATACCTCTATAGTTTTTAGGGTCATCTCTATTACCTTTCTTAAAGATAGGAATCACAATTGCTTTTTTCCATTCTATTGGGGGGATACCATTTGAGTAAATTTTATTTAAAAATAATAAGAGTCTTTCTTTGAATCTTGTTCCTGCGTATTTATATAGTTCTGAACCTAGCTTATCTTCTCCAGGTGATTTTCCGTTTCTTGTTTCTTTCAGGCTGATTTCTAATTCTTCTTTAGTTATTTCCTTTTCATTTTCGTTAATTGTTTGCCAGTTGTCTTTTTTAAAATATTTGTCTGTCCACAGTTCTGTGTAGTAATTTAGAAATTCTTCTAATTTCAATTCAGTGTTTAATTTTATGTTTTCTTTGGTATCTGCATTTAGGTGTTTCAAAATCTTATATACATTGGGTCTTATTTTATATAAATCATGTTCTAAATTAGAAACAAATTTATTCCATGATTCTCTATGTCTTTTTCTGACTTCTCTTTTAGCTATGGCTCTTATTCTTTTATATTCTATTTCATCTTCTAATCTTTTACTGCTTAACCATTTGTGATAGGCTTCTTTTTTCTTTTTGATTATTTCTTTGATTGTATCATCCCAGATCTTCAGTTTGTTTTTTTCTTTTATTGAATTTTTTGGTCTTTCATTTGCTGCTGCATTTAGTATCGTTTTTATATTAAGCCATTCTATTTCTATTTCTTCATTTTGTTTTATTTTATCTAGATACTGGTTAATTCTTTGTTCATATAGCCATTGTACATTTGTTTCATTCAATAGTCTAGTTTTATAAACAAATGTTTCAATTTTTCTTTCTGTTCTTGTTACTTGTAGCCATTTAGTCGGTAATCTTAATTTTATTTTAACAAGGAAGTGGTCACTGCTTATTTCATATCCTCTGTGAACTCTAACATCTAGTGAAAATTTTGATGTCTTTTCATTTAATATGAAGTAATCTAATATTGATTTCCATCCTCTTGCTGCCCAAGTATATTTATGTATGTCTTTATGTTTATAGAAGGAATTCATTATTTTTAGGTTATTATAAACTACAAAGTCAATCAATTTTTTACCATTTCTGTTTAGAGTGTGTTCTCCATGTATTCCTATATTATTATTAATTTTCGTGTTTCCAATTCTTGCATTTAAGTCTCCTGCTAAAATTATGTAATCATTTTTATTTATTTTATTATATATGTTTTGTAGCTGATTATAAAAATCAATATTGTCCTGTTCTCTTCCTTCTTCTGGGGCATATAAACCAATTATTGTTAAATAGCCTCTATCTATTTTTATTCTAGCTTCTATTATTCTTTCATTCCATAATTTATAATGTTTTAACTGTTTTGAAAGGGAGTTATGAATCCAAATCATGACTCCTGCTTGTGCTCTTTGGTCTCTGTCGACTCCACTGTATATCACATTAAAATTTTCAGTTCTCATAGTTCCTTTTAATTTCTTTTTTGTTTCAGTGATTACTGCTATTTTAAAATTTCTTTCATTTAATAACTGGTCTAATTCTATTTCTTTATATGCTATTCCTCTTACATTCCAGTTTGCTATGTGTATTATATTTTGTCGTTTCCATTTTCGTTTTCCCTTTTCCATTCCAGGGTCGTTTCCCATAGATTCAATCCGATTATCTTTTTCTGTCAGCTTACAAGTATGGTTATGTTCTCCATGTCAGGGGACTAGCCTGACGATGGAATAGTTTAGTGGTAGGGCTGCTACCAAGGCTTCTGAACTCGCCTTCTTCCGAATTTAAGCCCATAGGAGGAATAGGGTATATTGAAGGGGAAAGGGTAGATTATAGAAGAAATATAGTAAGGTTTATAGAGAGGACATAGTTGTAAGGCCAGAAATGAAAAGACCCCATGGCCCTCGAGTACTCTAATAGCACAAGGGTCATAAAGTAAGAAGAGTTGGCTGATAAGGCCTTATAGGAAAGATTAAAGTAAGTGGGTCTTCCTCAAAGTAGAAGAAGGAGAGAATAGATCCAGCTAGGGGTCCATGGGAGTGCCGCTTCCCTTACAATCAAGATGATTGCCCCTTATGGCCCTGCTGGTCCACGAGTCCTTATTCAGTATATTCGGACCACCCCACCATATATACACACACACGCACGCGCATGTACACACACACATGGTGGGCTCCCCTATCCGCCACCCATGGGACGCGCTCTCTAAGGGTTACAGGGTCCCCTGAGAGGTTCTTTTTTCTTTCCAATCAAAAATTCTGTTATGGAACTGATATGTTTGAGTAAGTACACTATTCGGTTACAATATGTAAAGGAATAAATTACCTCCGAAACAAATCCTGTTTGCTAGTAAAATGTGCGAAACATAAACCTCACTTATAAGATATAAGATCCCGGAGTTTGAATTTTTTTTTTTAAATATTCTATAATTTATTGCATTTTAATTCAATAAGAGCAATTTCACTACATAATCATGTAATTTTTTTTAATCAAAGGAGCTTTAAAAGAAATGTTTTAAAATTGTTTCAGTTGTTAAATAAAAATAAATCAATCTCCTAACTCCTTTTAGCCTTAACTTTTTCTAGAAAACGGTTAGCTATCCATCTCCACCTATTACCATTGTCAGAGATGGGTACACTTTGTAACCGGCTCTGTCATGATCCCGCGTTTCGAAGACAAGGCCCGCGTGTGTGTTCTACAGTCGCTTTAGTCGAGTTGTGAAGTTAATCGGATTTTTTTTTTTTTTCGTGGATGAAAAAAAAAAAGAAAAGAAACCTACTTACCTACACCAAAGATCGAGGTGTTTAATATCGGCTTAGGAAAAAGTCCGAGAAATCCTGTCAAGTAGGCCTGTAAGATCTTTTGTTCGTTATTGTAGCGTAGTGAAAGTTACTACGATGATATATTTTTATTTCAATAACTAACATAATTTCATCGATGATTCTTATGACAACTATTTAAAACTATTATTAATGAGAATGAAACATAAAATTAATGATTTGTTTCCTTTCTCGGACTATTAATACTATTTATCTACTATTTGTTTCTAATCTCACGTCTTTAAGTTATTTTAAGAACTTAAAAAGAGTTGACTTTTTATGGTAGTGCAGTGGGGGGCCCCCCTCGATTATCGTAGTTCACTAGTTACTTAAATGCGGGACTGAGATGGAACCTTAATAAAATAACTTGCTCGCAGAATTAGGCTATCGGTTGTAGGCTGACGCTGTTGAGCGATGGAACGTTATGACATACATGACGCGCGGGACAAGCGGAGACATAACGACAGATATGAAAAACTAACGACGAATAGGGAAATAATGACAAACGATGCATTGCGAGGTCGACAGACATTGAGAAACCACTGTATTGCTATTGATTCTCTCTTTTTTTTTTTTTTTTTTTTTATTATAGAGAAGGCCATGGGCTATTTATTTCTATTAATTAGCAATTTCTGGTTCTCAAAATGGCACATAAATTCGAATAACTTTTTACGAATGTTGAAATTTTGAGTCTTCAGGACAACATTTTGACAACGACAGAAAGAAGTGACAACGTTCTTTTTTAAGTTTTGCTGTGAGCTTTGGTAACCGAAAATAATCGAATGGAAACATTATTGGGGGGGGGCGTAGTATTTTTGATCCAACATGATTCATTTAAAAGGATAATTCGTTTCAAAGCACTAAATTTCATTTGGATAAGGAGATTATCTCATAGCTGCACGTATTATCTCATATACTCAGGACTACCTTATTTTTGGATTTGAAGAGAGATTGGTCTGTCTTCCAGATAAGTGTCCACTTACGATTTCGGAATGGTGGATCCAGTGGCCAGAATTGATATGCAAACGTTGGTTATTGTGTTAGTTTCCCGAGTATGTAAATTTTACAAACATGGTAAATAATTAGAAAATTAAATAATAGAAACGTAAGCGAACATCAATGAACTTTTTGTGCATAGTCATAACCATAATTTTTATCAGCATTAATAAGAATTCGATTTCACATTAAAGTGATAAACCAGAATTCATATACGAAAATTTATTCGAAGTTTTTTTATAGCTTTGTAAGTTCTCGCTTTAACTTATTTCAAGTATATTTTCTTCATGTATTATTTTTTTTTCCAAATAATTAAACTAGCAACGCTCCTTCCCCCCCCCCCCCCTTTGTTTGTATGGAAATTGCTGGCTTTCTTGACCATCTGAACAGGACTGTTCGAACTCCATTAAAAATTGGAATATTTAAGCGCAGATCCAGGTTTAGTCGTATCAAGACTTTCTAAAGTGGTAGAATAACTTGTTTATCCATACAAGTTGGTGTTCTCAACAATACTGCAGTTATCGGATGCCATATCTTAACAGTATGACCCTTAAACTTTAACTCGATATGAATTATTATCCCTAGGTTACTGGCTTCGTCATCGCTCGTAGCAAATTCCCATTACATCGTACTCAGTCTGAAATATCTTCAGTCCAAAAGTAATAACTTTGCACTTAGCAACGTTAAACGGACACTCCTTAACATTTGTCCATATAATCACCACGCAGAGATTCTGCATCAGAAATGTCCCTTATTACACGACTCAACCCTGAATCATCCACATGCGTTTGAATGTTTCCCTCCATACCATTCTTAATGTCGTTAATATATATATAAAATCAGCATGAGCGGTCCCGTACAGAACCGTGTGTTTTATCACAGTAGGTCAGCCTCATTCTTTTAGATTCGACTTCTCCATGCATCACCCTTTAATACCTGCCAGATAACCATTCCGAAATCCATGCTTAGTTTGCAAACTCGTGTTTTAGGGTTTGTATAACAATCTCTTGTCTGAATTCTGTTAGTTGCCATGAAAAAAAAACAAAAAAAAAACTAAAAGAATCGGGGGATATCGATTTCTCTTATTCAACTCCACTGATTGTAACATGAGTTGCCGCGCAAAACAAGACCTACCTTTAATCAAGCCAATCTGTCTTCTGTAAAAGATCAAACGGCAAAATAGTATCCACCCACCTATGGATTCGATTTCTCAGCCTTTCTACTACCTTAATAACTACTTAAGAGTTACAAATTGGTCCATAATTGGCTGCATCAGTTATAAGCCCCCCCCCCCTTGTATAATGGAATTATCTTACTCCCCCTTCCTCTCATTAGGAATGGTGTTGAGACTCAAGTGAAACAACCGGGTTAGAGACAGCTGATTCTCTGGCGCATTCAATTTAACGTGCGTGCTGATCTCTCGTCGTCCTACACTATTTTTAACGCATCGACCTCTTCCAATTCTGTCTTTTCATCCAGATTCCTCTCCAAAAGAACTAATGGGTCTGCCAAAATGATTACTTAGCGATTTCCAGTGCATTCAACATTTTCCTGCGGTCTGTATTTACTAAGGTTTTCATGATTATGATATCCTTCCACACAGTGAAAGAATTCTCTCAGATTTCCTTTAACCTGTTCAGCTTGTTCTGATTTCACTTCCTCGCCATGGCTGCCTTTCGTACCGCTCGTATGATTACTCATAACGTTTCACACGATATTAGTTTCCACAACATCTTGTGTGCTAACACAATTGTAGAAATCCTTTTGACGTGAATACGTCTTGAAATTCAGAACAGTACTGCGGGGTACGGGAGGACGAAAAGTTGAGTGTAACGAAATCATTCGATAAGGTTTGGCTTAATGATTTCTAAAGTATTAAAGGTAGCCAAACCAAACTTATATCATTCGATAGCCGAGGGAATAAAGATTCGTCAGTGACCTTCAGATGGTGCGCCCGCGGGTAGCAGTGGGGGCTTCGCCATTTTATGTACGATCCGACGCTCGTTTTAGTGTCAATCAACAGCTTTCGTCGAGATCTATCGATTCAACGCATAATTCTTAAATTTCAATACAGTGTTAGTGAAGAAAATGGATTGAAGTTGAAAAATTTTAGAAACTTCATAATGTCCACCTATACTCGCTGGAAATATGCAGCGAGTATAGGCCGTATTCCTTATTCGTTCCGACCCAATATCTGGGTCGGAACGAACAAGGAAGTATCTGGAACGAAAGAAATTGGAATCGGCCCAGCGTGCGGCTGACGCGCCAGCACTTCGGCGGCGGCACACGCACTCATGGATGCAAATGACGTAAGCGACTATGCCACCGCTTCGGAAGACGGCTTGAACGAAATGGATGTGGATTTCGGAAGATCGGTGACAATGGAAGAGTATTGGAGGTCGGCGAGCCCGCTTGTGCCATAACGATTCACAAATCGCAAGGAGGCACTTTCGATCGAGTCGTCTTTCAGTACGGCAAGTCTCAACAAAATCAACCGGTGCACGTTGCACTGAGCAGAGTCACTTCTATCGACGGGCTGTATTTGACTAACGAGAGAGACGATTATGAATTTTATCACGGTTACGGAAATTCATCACCCACTGTCAGGGAGATACGCGACAAATACGACCACTTGCTGACACCGGTTAAGCGAGTTGAGAGTTTCTGTGGTCGACGATCGTCGACTGCTGCGATCATAGAGGAGTTCCAGATATTAAACGTAGATGATGATCACGACAAAGGCGAAAACTCACGGCGGGGAGTCTTGCTTGTCTCAGCGATCAACGCACAGAGTTGTCACGAAAAAAAAAAAAAAAACCTAAAAAGAATTGGTTTATATTCAACTCCACTGATTGTAAAATGAGTTGACGAGCAGAACAAGACCCACCTTGGTGTAGCACGCCGAAGATATCGAAACTGAGTCCATTATGAACAGATCTGACTACTTGGTCATCAGTGAAACCTGGATGGATGATGCCACACCTGTGAATGCATCTGGTTTCGAACTTAAAGAATGTAAGAATACAGCCATAGAAAGGCGACGCAATCAACGCACTTCAACTTCGTCGTTGTCGTCTCAACAGCTTCACCGATTCTCATTACTGTTGATGTCTAAATTCGTCCTCGGAGCTGTGTAGATTCATTCGAATGCTTCATCGTCAGCGACAGAATGTTGTATCTATCGATCCCTGCTGCAATACTCGAAAAGCATAAAGAAAATAACCCCTAGTATCGAGCCAGACATGCATACGTCCGTCATCATATCACTGGTGACTTCAATGTCGATGTGTCACAAAACTGATCACTGCAGGACTTTATGGAACGCGAGTTTAATCTCACTTACGTTCAGACCACGGCGACCACGCTAGGTAACACTTGTATTGATTTGATTTTCGCCAGAAACCTGGATGTATCTTGTCTACCGTTTGTATCTTACTTCTCTTACCATAAACCTGTGATAAATAAAATTATAATCGATTATTAAACTTGTTTTCATTTATTTATAATTAAAATTATAAATTATTATAAAAAGATTATTTAATAGTATAATTTTCGCCTGTGGTCACAGACACCTTCAGTACATTTTAAGCTCAAATTTAACAATAACTGACAATTCCAAAAGCGCCACCTAAGTAGCTAATGTAAGATAACTAAAACAGGTCAATAAATTTCCTAACTTGTTAAAAAAATTATATATATATATATACAATTTAAAAAGATAGGAAAGATTAGCTGATTTATAAAGTACTATCTCTCCCAAAGGGGATAGAGGTAAACCATTGGTCTAGAACAGTGGTTCTTTTCGAAGTCACAGAACACTTGATTATAAGAAAAATTTGGGGAAACACCAAAAGCATTAGGGTCATAAAACTAATAATAAAAATATGCATGGACTTGCCTTTCACAAAAATGGAACTTATTTTAATGCGATGATTGAGCTTGTCGGTTTTCAGCAATATCAGGTGTAATGTGTGATATAGCTACCTTCATCTCTTTGTCTATATTAGTGAGTCTTTTACGCTTTTTAGTTTTTATACTGGTGAATATTGAGAAACCGAGCTCATACAAATATGATGTTGAAAACTGTAACAAAATGTTCAGTGCCCTTATGGAGAGAGCTGGGTATTCGAATTGGACAAAAATCCAAAATTCCTCAAGAGTTATTTCAGAGAATTCCATTCTTAGAATACGATCCGTTGACAAAGGTAACTAATTGTTCTTCTTGTAACGAAAATTCACAAATCAATGTATTAACTGTGCCACATGGATTTCGTATTCAGTCATAATTCTGCGTATTTAAGGAAAGAAAGTAACTTGAAATCTTTTCTTCCAATATTGTTGATTGTTCTGTTATAACGGAAATAATTCCCTCGACAGTTTTATTCAGAGTAGCCAATTATACTCAGAACTGTGTCATGTGACCTCTTTCACCGGCGGAACACCGGTTAAGAACCGCTGGTCTAGAAGAACACCAATTATATTCAATTCCTTGAACCTGAACAGTCTGGGCTTGCAGAACATGCCATCATCACTAGACATGGAGTTCATCGGAACGAGACAAGAGTCCTTCACAAAAGTTGGTTCCTCATGGAACTGCTTTATAAAGAAACATGTGAAACTTTACTTCACTCTCCTAATTTAAACAGATCCGATGGTTTACACTATCCCCCTTTATGGGAGATAGTACTTTATAAATCAGCTAACCTTTCTTAACTTTTTTAATTGTATATATTTTTAATATAACTTATATTTTTTAATAAGTTAGGAAATTTATTGATCTTTTTTTAGTCATCATCTTACATTAGCTACTTAGCTGGCGCCTTTTGGAATTGTCAGTTATCGTTTAATTCGCTTTATACATGTACTGAAGATGCCTCTGATACTCAGGCGCAAATTCTACTAATAAATAATACTTTACATGAGTTAATTCCGTTATTATAATTTTAATTATTATGTCTACTCAAGGTGAAATATATTTTTCATTTATTTACACTTCCCAAAACATATTTAATCCGCTGGCGTGACGTATCACGTAAAGCCCCTCCGGCCGTGCTCCGACACAGCCACACCCGATTTTTTTTGTGTGTGTCAAAAAATAAACGCCACCTATCGGAAATGGAGATTTTATTTTTTTTTTCCCCCCTTCGCTAACAGGTGTCTATGTTTCCTTTACATATGAATTCGCAGGTTTTAAAAATATTAACGTCCTTAAAATAACGTTAAAAATTAGCGACATCTGCGACGGACCTATTATTTTCTGCTTTTCTACAAAGTGCATGTATCCCTTTTATCTGACATGGTTCACCTTAGTCTAAAATATTCGCTACCATGAAAGAAATATCGAACAACGCGCCTACTACGATGGAGGAAAAATTTCAGATTCAAAAATTCAGCAGTGACTAATTTAAATTCCGTATGATACTTCCAGGAGGTAGAAATGTATGAGAAATTCCTCATCTCCAAGGTATTATCATGAAAATACTGAAATAAAATGCATTTATGTTCCCCAATTAGCCCCCCCCCCCCCATTTCATCGCTGCTGGGATATGCATGAGTCAGCAAAAAACGGAAATACTTTTCTACTTCGATAGCTGGAACTTCTGTCCTACGACAAAGAAAATGTCCTTGTTTCAGCCCCCCCCCCTTTATTCCCTTTTTTTTTTCTCCCCCTTTGGAGAAAACGTGGAATCAATAATTGGAATTGTTGGATGGTGGTAGTAGAAATGCTATCCATCACGGCTACAAACTCCAATTTATAATGACAAATGGCGGTTCAATGGAAGAAATTAATTTCTCTAATTCCTACGGAAGAAGAAGAAGATAGATGGTTCCGCGAACAGCCGCACGCTTGGCTACATATTCCATTTTTCATGCGGCAGAATAAACAGGTAGTTATCGAGAGAGCTTTGAGCTCCAACTGAGTCGTTTCTTGCTTCCGGAACTACTTCATTGGATATTCGGAAAGTATTGACTTCCAGATGCGTTCCCGCCCTTTTTTATATTCTTTTGTTTTTACCTGTTATTTGTTATTTTTATTTCTTTTCGTAGACTTATGAATTTTTTTTTATACTTTCCCGTTTTTTTTTTCATTCTTTGTTTCATTTTATTTTCTGCATTTTCTCAAATATTTTATGTCGTCTAAATATTTTTGAGTGGTTTGGCCATTAAATAATTAGACTGGAAGACTGTGTTTGAAGTCCATTTTTATCGCCATTGTTTATTTATTTATTATTTTCCCCCCCCTCAAAATGACATGATCCAACAACCACGGTTTAAATATACTTTCTACGAGATAAAATGAGTTTGTCTTGGTACAAATCCAACAGCGATTATCATTGAGTCAAAAAATGTTTTTGCCTTAATGTTGCTTAATATACGTAGCGATATTAACTTGCCTCATAATGCAAATTACTCATCATGGATGGATGACTGGAAAAAAAAATCAACTCACAACTGCTACGTAAGAGAGATAGTTCTTATCATATTTTTATATCTGATCCACACACGAAAGGCCACAAGACTTATAACACATTAGTGCTGTGGGGGGGGGGGCAAGAGGAATAGAGGAAAGGAGGAACCTGTTCACATTTTGCTTGAACAGCTGAGGGTTGAATCTTTGGGGAAGGGAGACTGTTCCAAAGGACGGAAGTAGACGGGATGAAGGAGGAGGCAGTGAAGTTGGTTCGGTGAGTTTCAATTCAGCAGAGCACGATCCATGAAAGCATCTGTAGAAGAGGCACAAGGAAGAAACTGAACATCTGCGAGAGACGGATTGAAGTGAGTCTGCGAGAGAGGGATCATTAATTATCCGGATTGCCCTCTTCTGGATAGAATCAAGAAATCTTAGAGAGGATTTTGGTACACCACTCCAAATATGGAAGCATTATTCCATGTGGTTATGGTCCGAGTTACCAAGAGGAGAACCGACAATAATGTACCTGGAAGGGGAGGTTTGTTAGGAAAAGTTTAAGTGTGTTATCAGATTGGAGGGGATTGTCAAGTATTCTGATATGAAGATTGATGATCTGAGGAAGGTTATTGCTGATGGTAAATACCTCCGCATCCCTGCCTGCTTGATCAGTGAAACTGGAGAAGGGGAGCCAGTAAGAGTTGTAGACATAGCAGTCCCCAAGAAGGATGACCTCATTGTTGGGGTATTTCGACTGCAGAAAGTCAAGCTTTAGAGAGAGAGAGAGAGAGAGATAGTTGAAGATGTCAGAGTGGTTGACGGAATTTGGAGAGCGATAGAGAGCATATGAAAGGGCAGGTTGGTTTGGTAGAGAAATTTTGATCCAGAGCAGATCAAAAGTGGAGATTGAAGAGTTTGCAGTCTCTGGCATATGTCGGCTCTGATGTTATGCACAAGTGCCGTCCTTGTGGTGGTAATGTGTAATTTGGACAGGTGAAGTGGACAGTAGTTGTTAAGGGTTCTGATAGGAATAGTAATTCTGGTTTAGATAACTGTAGGTGGTGGTGGTGCACATCGTTTATATTGCTGTTTAGGCCACCGATTTTGAGGAAGTGAAAGCTTTTTTTGGTAAGAATTAGTGTTAGTGGGTTTGTTTGGTTGGATTTTTTTTTTTTTTTAAGTTATTTTTTGTGGAGAATTTTTGAGATCCTCAGTAAAATCGCATTACTTTAGGTTGCGGTTCATTGTGTTTGGTGAGGAAGAGTTAAAAAAGAAGTGGGGCATGCAGTGAGAGCTGACAAACATACCTCCCACACAGAGGGGAGTCGGTCTCCAATCCATACTTGACCTCGACAGATTCCCCCCCCCCCCTGTAGCCACAGTATTTGGCTCCCCTCCAGTCACGAACTGGCTAAATATGTGGTTGCAGGATTTGGTTTCTGCGTAACCGTTTTACTGCTGTACCCTCGAATGGGGGAGGGCCCGCGCTCCCTACAGTGAGATTAGTATGTCATTGAGAGTATCACTTTTCACTGAAATGGTGCATAATGATTTTAACGAATCCTTCTCCTTGCTTTCCTTATATAAGAAAAAACTTGAATCATAAACTTTGTGATACCAAAAGCATAAACAACGTACATTATTAGATCTTCACTTTGGAGTCAAAAACTTGCAATGTGGAGGATTCCAAGAAATCAGTGGGCTCAGTGTAAGTACAAAAGGGACCTACTTAAGAGGCCCATCGAAAAATTTCTGCAAGGAAGGCCAGAATCCTAGTTACTATTGGCAATGAGAAACATATATCTGTATATGGAGTTGTTTAATTCTTGCCTTCAAATGTGGATATGTTTTTTTTTATTTTATTTTTTACTGACCTCATTAAAGGTTAAAAAAATTTCGGTGTGTGTGTTTCAGCTGATTTTCTTGTGTCTGTTTTGCTTGTTATGCATTTTTTTCTGATACCTATTGATTCTTCAACACACACACGCACGCAAGCATACGATAAAAAAGCATGAATTTTAAATGCTGAGATACAACAAGCCATGAACAGAGCACAGAAATTAAAAGTCAGCCAGTTTTTCTAAAGCGATCATCAAGTTAATGGCAAAAACATCAAAAACGTAAATGAAGAAATCAATAAAGTTATTTGAATGGGTTTTTATTTCTGTTCAACGCTGTTAATGTGCATCCGAAAACGAAACTAAAATTAAAAAAAAGTCTTGAAATACGAAACTAGACATGTCTGTTGCGTTAATTATTGAAGCCCAAAGTTACTCTAAACATGTTTTATTGTCACCCATTTCCAAAATAAAACTGAAAAGACATTAATAAACTACAAGAAACAAAATAAAACTCGGTTAATTATTGTCTTTCTATATAAAAATATATTTTATAATTTTCTGTTTAAAACAAAAATTCGCCGTATTCTTCAAATTATAATTAATAAAAGAATTGTAATTATTAATTTAAAAATTATTTTATGTTATGCTTGTAATTATATTTAGTAATCCTCTGACACCAACAAAAATTCTACATATGAATTCAATTAGTGTGAAGAAACGAAACCAATAAATATTTGGAATTCAAAAAAAAAGTTCTTTTTAGGACTTCCAGGGTAACAATTAGCAATGCTGAACCGAGGAAGTAAACTGAGGTTCGGCTGTTGCTCTTATCCTGGGTGTGAGTTTTTGAGTTCGCTCCTTTAGGGTTTTTGCCTTAAGGGAGCACCTTGAGTCTCCGGGGAAGGTGTTCTCCGGCAGGGCCCGCTGAGGGGTTCTTGTCGGTGAATTAAATTATTTTCCTCGGAATTTGAGCGGTTCTGCTCAGGAGTCGGGGAGCCCATCGGGGTGCTAGGATGGGGCGGCCGACACTGAGTGGAACCAACGCTGAGCGGTTCTGCTTAAACGGGGAGCCCGTCGGGGTGCTTGGACGGGGCGGCCGTCAATGAGTGGAACCAACGCTGAGACATGGACGGTCTTTCGCCCAGTATGGAGTGGCCTAGAGATCGTCCGATTTTTTGAGATTTTACCCTTTACTTACTAATCAGGACTTCCAGGGTAACAATTAGCAATGCTGAACCGAGGAAGTAAACTGAGGTTCGGCTGTTGCTGTTATCCTGGGTGTGAGTTTTTGAGTTCGCTCCCTTAGGGTTTTTGCCTTAAGAGAGCACCTTGAGTCTCCGGGGAAGGTGTTCTCCGGCAGGGCCCGCTGAGGGGTTCTTGTCGGTGAATTATTTTCCTCGGAATTTGAGCGGTTCTGCTCAGGAGTCGGGGAGCCCATCGGGGTGCTAGGATGGGGCGGCCGACACTGAGTGGAACCAACGCTGAGCGGTTCTGCTTAAACGGGGAGCCCGTCGGGGTGCTTGGACGGGGCGGCCGTCAATGAGTGGAACCAACGCTGAGGCATGGACGGTCTTTCGCCCACTATGGAGTGGCCTAGAGATCATCCGATTTTTTGAGATTTTACCCTTTACTTACTAATCAGGGTAACAGGTGGCAATGCTGTAGCCAATGAAGTTTTAACTGAGGCTCGGCTATTGCCGTTACCCAGCCATGACTAGAGCTTTTTAGCTCAATAGCACTCCATCCGCACAGATTTACTTCATTCAGATGACGGGATAAAGAGTCAAGGACTCAGTCCATCGCCCAGTTCTTATAAGAACTATATAATAAATATTTGATTCTGATTTCTGAGGTGATTAATACCCTTGGAGGGTAATGGATGGCAATGCTGTAGCCAATGAAGTTCTAACTGAGGCTCGGCTATTGCTGTTATCCTCCTGCCATGATCAGAGCTTTAATAGCTCAATAACACCTTATCCCTACATTGTCCTCTACAGATAACGTGAAAGATGAAAAGCATTCTTGTTTCGCCCCTTTAAGCCAGTCCTTATACGGACTATATAATATTTGATTCTAAAAGGGCAAGCTTTTTTTTAAGATGTTAATACGTGCATAATCAGTGAACGTAAAGTTATTGTAATCAAATGAACCAATAATCAACGCTAGTTAAATATCATAATTACATACATTATTAGAAAAGATGTAAATCGTGTATAATCGAACTTAGCTTCTTGGAATGCCGTATTTAAAAAAAAAAAAAAAAAAAAATCAACGCCATAACGCGAATATAAAGGTTATCAATAGCAATATCACTTACTAAAGACCGTAAAACCAATACGACGCTTGTACCGTGGCCGGATTAAAAATACAGAAAAGATGGAGAATTCTACTGTATTATCATTTGATTTAAGCAACTGCAGCAAACGAAAAAAAAAAAAAAATATATATATATATATATATATATATATATATATATTTCAATGAATATTTATTCATTTTTACCCCTTCCAAGCAGTGGGGATATATCAAAGCTCGGGGGGGCTTAATGAGTTTGAAGTTGACAACTAGGTTTGAAGAAAGTGGGAGAATATGGATTTTGATCCATATTCTCCTGAATATGAATTAAATACGCCCACAGAGGTTTCGTCTTCACATAAAAGGAATAGAAGCCGAGGCGTTACAGGGGTAAAATGAATCGGGTGGTGGGTAGGTGGGTGTTTCGGCTTTGATTCAAAATACGAGTATCTAAGAACAAGGAACGATCGATCCTTGTTCACTATCTTAATGAAAACGTATGCAAAGAATCGAAACAGAAATGTAATACCATGGTTCACTGTAAGTGCTACTTCATGTAATTATTCCGTTTTCCACTTAAAATAGGAAATATAATTTGGGTAATAGGACTTACCTAAAACACCACTTAAAGCTAATTCAGGTAAACAGTTCTAATTCTCTAAATAAACAACAATTCCTCGCATATTTCAGTTAATAGATAGCGAAGTAATATTTAGATTTCGACGCTATTCACAAGTATTCAGTTAGGCAAACATCGATGAGACACCGCTGGGTAATGTTCACAAATTACATGATTATTAGTGTTTATTTATATCAAAGTATCGTAATAACTTGACGAGACGGAAGAATGTTTCGAAAACTGTCTCTCATTATTTACAATATGAGAAAGAAGGAATTCTCAGAGAGACCTAAATTTTCAAATTCAGATGATGAAATGTAAAGAACTTTGGCAAGTGGACTATATTGGCTTCATGCCACGAAGAACAGAGACACATCTGGAGATTGCTACATCAAAGTAACCGTCAACTGTCAGTAAAATGTTAAAAAAAAAACAAAAAAAACTATAACTTCGAAAAGAGAAATGTTGATAACTGCCAAAGACTAGAAATAGTCTTTTAAGTTCAAAGTCTTCTAAACAATATTGGTGTGCGGCGACATTATACTGTGCAGATGTCATGATTGGTCATAATTTTCATTTTTCAGATCTAATCTTGAAGATATTAAAAATGTCTCGTCTATTTTTCTTTATTTATATTTATTTTTTACTTTTTTTATATCGTTTTATTCCTTAAGCTCGCCTAGCCAACTTTTTCAACTTTCAACTTTACCTGACATAAGGGGTAAAACAAAAGCTTTTCATATTCCCCGCTATCTTAAGAGAAACTGTGAGTGGAGAAAGTTTATGAGCTAATTGCTCGCCCTGAGTGGGCTAGGAGATTAGTCCTCAGTGTTGAAGTTTAGGATGGCTTTAGGTCTTTTATGTTTGAAATAATCCATTGCGTCATAATCTGCAGCCAGTTGGATCAGTTTGTTAGGGTGCACAGATGATTTTGAGAAGAATTTGATTGCTATAGTCTGCACGAAAGTGTGAATATAGGGGACATTTGCGTCCTGGTGAAGCTACACAGTTCGTACGAACCACGGGGCGTTCAAGATCATTCTGAGACATTTATTTTGCACACGTTGTAACTTAAGAATATTAGTAATAGCGGTATGACTCCAGGCTAGTGAAGCGTAGATGAGTATTGGACGAACCATCAATTTATATATGAGTAGTTTGATTCTGGTGCTCAGCTTACTGTTTCTGTTAATTAGCGAATAGAGCTGGGCTATGGTTTTTGATGTGTTTGCACAGAGTGTCTTGATATGGGAGCTGAAAGTCAGTTTTGGCATTATGGTTTGCTATCCAAACTGATATACCAATGGGAATCATTCATCTTATAAAGGCATACCTCTACGATAGGCGTATGCAAGTCAGGATGTGTGGGGTAGTTTCAACACAAAAACGCATCTTGGCTAAAGTTCCACAAGGATCCTTACTAGCACCGATTCTATTTTCCTTATGTGATATCCCACACAACCCATTGTCTTCAATCAAAGCTCTATATGCAGATGATACAGCGATATTGGCTAGATCTTTAAAGCCGCACCTAGCCACCAAGAAACTGCAAGAAAACCCATCACAAATTGAACAATACTTCGCCAAATGGCGACACCAAGTGAATCCCTCAGAAAAGCGTTGCCGTCCTATTCATCAGAAGATCTTTGCTTCCTAAAGAAGATATCCTCCTATTAAACACAAAAATTCCATGGCTAACTGAGATCAAATATCTTGGAGTAGTATTAGATAGCCAACTTAACATAACATTACTGGCCAGAAGGGTGAAGCAAGATGCTTTTTTTTATTCCCCGTTGTCTGATAGGGAGGACGAATTGAAGAGGAAAGATTTATGAGCTGTGAGCTCGCCCGGGGGGGGGGGGGGGGCACGGAGATTAATCGTTGTTGCTAGTATTTAGGATACATAGTTTGCTGCCTGTTTAACTAGATCGTTGGGGTGTGGTAGAGATCTTTGAGAAGAATTTTTCTGCTGTAGTTTGTAGGAAGGAGTAGATGTAAGGGATGTTTGTATATGCAGTTGGACGTTTCTTACAAACCACGGTGCATCCAGGATCATGCGCAAACACTTATTTTGCACTCTCTGTAGCCTGAGGATGTTGGTGTTAGATGCATATGTCACTATGGGGCGGATCGTCAGCAGGTAGAGGAGTACTTTGATTCTGGAATTTAGCTTGCTTTTTCTATTTATTAGAGGATAAAGTTGTGCGATGGTTTTAGATGCTTTCGCGCATAAGGCTTTGACGTGTGGGTTGAACATTAATCTTTTGTCTAGAATTACTCCAAGATATTTTGTTTCTGTTTGCCAGGGAATTTTGGTGTTGAATAGATAAAGGTTCCTCTTGGGAGTTGCCAATCTTCTGGTGAAAAGTATCGCTATACTCTTTTGGGGATTCACTTGTAATCTCCATTTGGAGAACCATTATTCTAGTTGTAGTAGGTTTTCTTGCAGTTTTTTATTGACAAGATGTGGTTGTAGAGATCTGACAAGTACTGCTGTGTCATCCACATAGAGTGCTAAGATGGATAACATTGGGTTGTGTGGGATGTCTGCCATATATATCGAGAATAAGATCGGTGCCAGTAGGGAACCTTGGGGGGAACTCCCGCAGAGATCCGTCGTTGACTTGAAACTGTTCCGTTTATTTTGACTTGTATGTGTCTGTCCTGTTGGTAAGATTTAATTAGGTGGACGATTCTTGATAGTATGCCTGCTGAGATGAGTTTGTGTAGTAATCCGAAGTGCCATATCTTATCAAAAGCTTTCGCTATGTCGAGGAAAACTGCTCCAGTGTGCTGGTGCCAATTGTAGCCGGCGGTGATGTACTCAATTATCCTATGAATTTGTTGAGTAGTGCTGTGATATTGTCGAAAGCCAAATTGTTTCTTTGGAATGATATTTACTCATTTACTGAGGCTTGGAGAGGATGATTTTTTCGGTAATTTTGCCTAAGTTTGAGATTAGGGTGATAGGTCGATAGCTTTCAGGCAGGCGTGGATCTTTACCTGGTTTATGCAATGGGACCACATCTGCGACTTTCCAATAGCTGGGGAAATAGTTAAATCTGAACATGGCGTTGATTATGGTGGTGAGATGTACGACAGCTCTTCGGGGCAACAGTTTAATTATTGTATCTGTTATGCCATCTGGGCCAGGGGCTTTTTTATTCTTTAGAACTTCATAGATTTCCGCTGGTGAGGTGTTTGCAGGTGTTGGTGAGTTTTAGTGCATGTCTGACATGGAGGTAGATTTTATAGACATGCTTGATGTCCAAGTTGTTCGTATGCATGGCTACGCTGTTTTTCTAGGTTCTTTGTTATCTCTTCAGCTTTTTCTGCGTCCGTGTGTACTAGGCCCCTGTCTGACTTGAGTGGGGGGAAGAGATTTGTTTTTGTTTCTGAGGCTTCTCATATGTTCCAGATGGAGTGTTCGCCGGGTGATATAGAGGCTAGTTAGGCTTCCCATGTTTCGTTCTGTGAGCTTTAAGTGCTTCTCTAACTTCACTGTTTAGCTTGTCGAAGATGTTTTTGTCTTGAGGTGCCGCGGTGTTATGGTACCTTTTCCTTGCTTTGTTTTTGTTCCTAATTAAATCCATGATTTAATTAAATCCAAGAGTGGTTTTTGTAGAGGTGACAACCTTCATGGGTGTATTGTTGATTTGCTGGCTCAGGCTTAGCTAGTCCAAGAGTGGTTTTTGTAGAGGTGACAACCTTCATGGGTGTATTGTTGATTTGCTGGCTCAGGCTTAGCTAGCCAACTTTTCTATTGCTGTCATAATATATTACTTTTAAGTTTTAAAATTTTAAAGGTGTATAACATATTTTCAGGATTTTCGAAAAGATTTTAAAGTATTTATTATATTTTTAGATACATCTTATAAGTTGCATTATTATTTTAGTAAAATTTTTGTACAATTTAAAAAAGTACTGGTAATAGGATTATTGTTTGTTTTATATTTAGTTATATCGTTTATGTCATTTTTTTAGTCAAAAGATACTCCTTTTTTATTTTCAAATGAAAAATATCCATCTCGCTTTCATTCATTATCTGATTTCTAAAATAAGTTTATATTGATAACATTTCCAATAGAGAGAGTCCTCTGTTCACGTGTGCTGATTTCACTTGCCCAAGTATTCTGAGGATATAGTTTAAAAGTTACGTTGAAGTTTGGGAAAACTTCTAACAAAATTCCTACAAATAATAGAATCTTCTGGCAGAAAACGTGTTTGCCATTATCAAGTGTGATGTGCGCGAGGCGAGTCAAACGGACAAGTGAAGCACGTCCCACGTGATTAGCTGTTCGCTAAACACAAAGTCGTTTGGTACAGCAGGTAAAGTTCTGCACATTTCCAATTAGGCTTCAAAAGGTTAAAGGTGTTTCAGTTGATCTCTAGTTGGCTTTAGTTCATTCACTGCAAACAATAGAATTATGTACAGTAATTGACGTGATATAATACAAAGACTGGTGGGGAGACATCTAGCGGTAGGATTATAAATGAACATCAAACATTCTCTTTATGCTAATTTCGTTTTATTTCTCTTAATGTTCTACTAAAAGTCATTAGCATACAGTCTACTGCAATTATTTCAGCTTTTACGTGCTATAAACACCAAACTACGGAGAATTTTGCTATTTTTTTCCCTGCTGTTTTGGTTTTCTCGTACTGAACGAAACATGTATTCTTGGTATAAACCACATTTCTGTGATTAATGTAGAAAGGACGAGTAAGTAGTCTTTAATTTGCCGAGTTATTTATATTCCTACTGATAATGGTTACGCCATTTAGACAAATGAATAATGAACAAACTCCATCTCGCTAAACGTACAACGAAGAAAGTTGAGCATAATTTTTCTACATTATCAGTTCGCTTTTATGTCTCAGTAACGATTAATATTGGCATCGGAGCGAGAGAAACTTATTCAGGGCAATATTTTAAAGTAGAAGCTATCTAGCTGTCTTGGGAATTCAGAAAGAAAAGACTATATAAGCGCTATTTGTAGATGCTTAAACTGCTTTTGAAACTAGAACAGAAATCTCTGTTGGGGAAAAAACAAAACACAAAGAAATAAACATTAGTATTTATTCAAAGGATTATGCTTATATGGCGAATGTGGAAATAGCAACATACCCTCCTATATAGGAAGACACGAATATGCTGGAATCCCATCAAAATCACTGGATTGCTTTAGTATTTTCCACTGATGATAAAGTAATTGGTCTGTTTCGGACGGTGGAGGGAGAGGGTTATCTCCCTGAAATTCCGTTTTTACTTTCAGAAAACAGTTAAAATTGCTCCGATACGCACAATTCATACAATAAAAGAGTAGCCATCTCATAGACTTTTTAGTATGTTATTTGGTGTGTATGTTATAGTATATATATATAGGTAATATATATGTATATTTTTGAATAATATACATTCAGTAGGCATTAATAGAGTAAAACGTACATATACTACTAAAAATGTTCAGTGTACTTTTACTGTATTAAATATTTTGTACTTATGAAAATATATAAATATGTAAAGTTTGTACTTTCAATTATCTTTTAATTTTATTTAATTTTAATTTTTATTTTTATTTAATATGATATCATAGATTAAAAGATGCTTGGATGAGATTTTCTGATATAAAACAGCACACTTTATTTTTTAAAACTGTTTGATAAAAATTCGAAAAATAAATGCTAATTTGAAGAGAATCTAGTTACTGATTCGTGTTTTCGATTGAGCTGAAAATTTAAAGGAAAAAATGTGTGTTTACGTAATTTTTTTTCCATTCTTAAAAAAAAAAAAAAAAATTGACAGGTGCTATAGGAAGGGAAAAGATCTGAAGCCGTGGGGCAGATGGTAACAGAGGATGGGAAAGAAGACAGTTTATAGGCACCATAAAAGTGTGTCGTCCTTTAAGGATTCTTTAACAGTATTTAACAATTCACTACTATAGTTTTATTTTTTTCTCTATAATAGAAAAAAATAACATAGGTGAGGTCAAAAATGCTAGCACCATTTGTTGAGTAAGCACTTAACTAAACTAGAATATATTTAATGATATATATATATATATATACTAGGGGCTCCTAGTATATAGGAGCCTACGGCGCTCCCCCCCCCCCCCGTGTTCCGGACTGGTAGGCCGGTTCTCCTTGAATTCTAATTACTCGAATTTTGAAGACTCGCACTCAGGGTAGCCCCTGAGTTTCAAAACGTTTCAATAACTTGACAAAAATGTTACATAAAAACGTTACAAAAACCGTTACACAAAAACGTTACAGCCTACATCCGTTGCCAATTTCAGCTTATCATTTTATCGTATATATATATATATATAATACATAGAAAGGAGGCATCGGTAGGCAATGGAAACTTTGATTGGACTTCCAAGAAAAGCTAAAATTGTATCTGAGCTGAAAATGAACAAAACAATTCGAAACGTGCTTTACCAAATGAAACGAAATTTCATGAAACCATCAGACTTTTCTTTTAGACTAGTTTAGTTTATATTACTCTAACACGTGTTACTAGTCCATTGTTAACTGCCAAAACGCCACCCAAATACAGCGGCTACTTTGAAAACTATTTCAAGATCATAAACATACGATCATCTAGATTTGTTGTGTTATAGAATGATGGACGAAGGAGAGAAGATTTAATTTTATTTAATAATAATATGGAAATATAATAAAAACAGCGTATTGTCTAGAGATAAAGAAACAATATTGGGCACTTCAATAATAGTATTTTTTTTTAGGAATAACATTGAAATAAATACCACGCATGAGTCTGGAAGCCATTCCCAGCGCAGTGGGAGTAGCGAGCATAGTATTTTATTCTCTAGTATTTACCAATAAGTAGAACTCTTCTTGTATAATTAAATTTTAAATGCTAAATTAAATGAAAGAGGGAGTAATGAGATGAAACTAGAATGTCTAGCTATAATTTCCTGTAACAAGTTTATATTAATTGCGATTTGTGTAATGACACACGGACAATAACGTCATTGTTTAAAAATAATTATTTTCCTGCTATCAGAGACCTCTAGCAGTGGTAAATGCGTGTACATAAAATCAAAACAAACAAAATAGAACGTCTGGAGACTTTCTAACAATATTTAACATGGCACAGAAGACTCTATTAGGAACGTTTCATGAGAAAAGAGTCGCGTTTGTTTACCATTAGTTTAATTGAGAAAGAAATTCGGACGGAAGTACTGTCAAAGTTGCCTTTCCCTAGAGACAAGATTGATGTAGTCCGTAATAAAAAAAAAATTTAAAAAAGTGCATTTCACTTAAAGAACTTGAATCGATGGAATACATTCGTGATATTCTTTTAGAAGCGTTTTTTTTTTTTTTTTCCCATTTCCTGTTTTTAGTAAGAGAAACACATGAATGCGTAGGCTATTCTTAAAACATGACCAGCTTTGATTTTTCTATTTTGGTACAAGATTAACGAAATATTCTAGTTTTAAAAAATCTTATAGTCTCTTTCTCTCTCTCTCTCTCTCACACACACACACACACTAAAAAAAGTTTAGAATGGTTCTTATAAACACTCTACTGATTTTACGTTTCTTGGTATTTTTCTCTCCATTGTGTAACGCGGATATATGCCGTACTCAATTTCTTCCTTTTCTATTACCTTCGTTTTCATACTTATAAAATTAAAATTATATTTTATTTTATTCGTTGAACCTGTTAGTTAAAGGTTTTCAGTATGAGTTAATGATATTTTTCTTTGCCTTATTCTAACACATCGTCACGATACTCTTTATATCATCACTTACTTTTTGTAACATTAATTTTTAGTTTTGTTTTTACAAGCATTTGAGACGCTTCCTCAAAATTCTTCCATTTCTCACAAAAAGATTGTTAGAAGATTACAGTATCACCACCTTTAAAAAAAAATAATAATATAATATATAATATAAATAAAATTAGATAAAATAAATAGAAAAGATACTAGTCTTACACATTTTCAATTACACTAATGGTTATTAAATAAAGTTTTGTTTTTATCTCTAATGAAAAAATTATTATAAATAGAAATGAAATCATGATATCAAATTTAAATATTAAAATAAGTTATATACTATTTAATTTTCATTAACTGTTAAAGCTTTTTTTTAATAAAAATAAAATTTTAAATATTTTAATTAGATTTGCAAATACACCTTTTAGTTATTAATAAAGTTTTTATAGTGTACTGCTGTTGGCAAGGAGAAAAAAAGTCCTTTTTTGGACTCCCAGGGTAACGAATGCCAATGCTGTAGCCAATGAAGTTTTAACTGAGGCTCGACTATTGCCGTTACTCAGTCATGACTAGAGCTTTTAGCTCAATAAACCCCATCCACACAGATTTTCTTATTCAGATGACGGGATAAAGATTCAAGGACTCAGTCCATCTCCCAGTTCTTTTATGAACTTTAAGAACTGCTGTTGACAGTAGGAGAATGAGATTTATTCGTGGTGTGTGTTCAACTATTATACTTGATGGCGGTGCTATCGTAGTGTATTTTGTGATATATATATATATATATTTTTTTTTTATTAAAGGAGCTTTTATGGTGCATTAAAACTTTATAACAGTGTTATATGAAAAATGAAGTTTTTATGTGTGAGATATGAAATATGAAGTTGTTAATAAATAAATATATTTCCTGTGCAAAAAAGTGAGTAAAGTGCAAATGAGCATATCATGTTTAAAAAAAAAAAAAAGTCATCAAAACCGGACGTTGATAGTTTCACAGAAGCTGCTACTTTAACATTGGTAAAGTAGTCATTAATAATGCAGTTATTCTTGCTGCTACTGCTCTTATGGTATTACACAAATTTTAGAGGAGAATTAACATTCTCAACAAAAATAAAAATAAATAAATAAAATAACGTTAGCGAAGTAGAAGCAAAATTGCAACCAACCAACTTACTGCTTTCTCAGTACTTGGCTCACTTTTTTTTTTTTTTTTTTTACATGCCATCACTCTCTTATATAAAGTGGGTAAAATAGGCAAGGAATAAATTTGGAAATCGCGTTGAATGATGCGATTCGCAGAGTTATCTGCAGAGGAAGAAACCTACCACAAACCCCTTTATTTAGTGCGACTGAGATAAAAATTTAAGAGAACCCTAAGCAAAGTAAAAAAAAAAAAAAAAATTTCAGAATTTATTTTTATCAAAATTGTTCGAATGGTGCGACTTGTAGAGATATTTGCGAATGACTACCTTCTCCTGTTTACAACCGTCTTAATTTTTTTTGTCCAATTAGGAATGAAGATGCGTATAATAAACAATTAAACACATGCGCGCGAGTGCATGTGTTTTAAATAATTAATAAAATAGAAAGCTAAATCTTTATCCCACCAACTCTGCTAATATAACTATAGATTTGAAAAGAAAAAAAAAATCTTTCGTGGGTGGGAAGGGTCACATAAATATATATAGTTACAGACAGCGCGATGGGTTTCGGTCATTTGTCTAAGTGTCTGGTCCTGTATGTTTAGGAATGAAAGTTTCCTATCCCACTGTTGGTTTCGTTAGTCTTCTAGCACATATTGGTTAAGTTCGTGATCCTGTTGAGCGATTTTCGGTTTTCCCAGGGGCAGTGTTCTGATTTATTGACGGCTGGCTCTGTTCTCACGGATGAGATTTTTAATTTCATATGGAAGTCGAGCAGAGTTTGCGCGTGGTACGGGAGTGGGAGTTGCAGTTGCTGATAGCCTCAATTAAGTCGTAGCTTTCTCCTTTAAGTTCATTGTTTGAGTCCATTGGAATGGCTAGTGGATTCGTGTCTTAGAGCGGTAGTTAGTTTCGTTCAACAGCTAAAAGCTGGTCTGTTAATGCACGACATTTTGCAGTATAGCGATGTTTTAGCCAACAGAAAGTGCTGCAGCACTGGAACACGCGGGTTTCAGTGATCCAAGGACTGCAAAATTGTTGAGGGTTTTGTAGATGCAGCCGTTGGTAGGGCACTTTGAGTTTCTATTACCGACTTTTGAGTGGTCGAGTATTGCTTAAACCTCTTGTGGTTATCGCAACTAGTACGTTTTTTTTGTTTGTTTTTTAGCTCTGCCTTCGTTTATATATATATATATATATATATAGATATATATATATATATATAGATATATATTTTGTCTGCCAGAAGAAAGATGTGATCAGTTGATCACAATCTTCACCTGACCATGTCAAAAAATAAAATAAAGTTTGTATTAATTATTCAAAATGGTGTTAGGTATTTTTGCAACTTTCTTTTGTTATTTTAATCAAAAGTTTAGCATTTCATCAAAAAAAAATAGACATCGCTTAAGATTAATTTTACGAAATATCAAACATTTCTTTCATCATGAAGATATTTCTTAAAATTGGATAATCATTAATAATTATATCATACATTGCATAATTGTTAATCTTCTACAAGCATGCTTATCTGTCTTCTTATTAATCATTCAACACTGCAATTGGAAGTATTCAACCTAAAATGATCGTTTAGCATTTTCGCTTTTGAATTTTTGTCTAATATCGTTTGCAGCATGTTCTATTTTCTTTTTCTTAATTGCTGTCATGCCAGTATCGTACATTCTTTAGAAAGTAGCCTATTATCGGCCGAAGAAATTCTTTGTTTTATTTATTGATTTGAACAAGAATCCGATATTCACCTTCTAATATATATATATGCAATAAAAACTTTTTTTTAACTGACCGAAATATATATATATATTTTTTTTTTAGAAAACAAGCAATCGCAGCATAACGCGCTGATTATGCTTGAATTTCCGTTTATTCCCCCCACCCCACCCCTGTTCATTGAGTCGGACGTAAATAAAGTCGAACAAGCCAGTAATCAATGGAAGCACCAGAGAGAAATGGCATTTTTTTTTTTTTAAAAAAAGGGCGTCTGTATGTCGTCTGATCTTTTCTACTGCTCTGGTAACGAGGCTAAGACGATGGTGGCGTATTTACTAGAACCGATGCTGCTTGAAGTCCGTTTGACGTAAATAGCCTAAATTGCCATAAAGCACGATAAAAAAAAAAAAAAAAAAAAAGCATGTCCTTGTCTGCTATCACACAGAAAAGCAAGACTGTCTTATCGCTAAGGTTTGATAATGTCCGACATCACTGTGGAAATCCAAGGTACTCCGCATTGAAATTGTTGCATTCCTTTTTTTTCTTAAGTGGTTTGGCGAAGTTTAGGAAGAATAGTCTTCAGCCAACGCTTATGTTTGACAGGTTCTATAAGTCAACGCAATTGTTTGCGATTTTCATCCTCTATTCTAGCCGTTTATGTTCGCCGTCATAGTCCGCTAGATGCCATTCAAAATCAGAATTAAGTTTTATAAATTAAGGTTTATAGATGGCGTTCCAGTGCGGTTTTTAAGCATTGAAGAACGTTTTACAGATGTGTGCATCCTCTTAGCACTGATATTTATGTAGGCACTTAAGGCATTCTTGATGACAGACGTAATGGTAAGGGAAATGGTAGAACACACGATAGTTTCACATTCGTTTCAAACGAAGCTGAAAGAATTCATTGCATAAGACAGTTTTGTAAGATTCTTTAAAGTTTTACGCTTAAGTCAAAGACTGTTATCCATCTGTTGGAATTATGCGAATTTCAACTGAATGAAACATTCAGCTATAAAACAAACTAGAATGTTACATATTATCATAAGAAAACGATCTAATCGGAACCTTCAATTTCAGAATTTTCATCTAGATTATTATCTTCCTTATTAGCTTTAAACTTGTTTTTTTTCGTCACTGATCTCATGAATAATTTTTGAAAAAGCTAATAAAAAAAGAAATAAAAATTATAATTTTTATGATATGATCAAAATATTGGTACTGTTTTTATTATAAATAAAGCAAAAATAAATAAATTCTCTAACACCTTTTTTTTATTCATTATTTCTTTAAATAAATAAAGTAGTACTTTACGATGATATTAGTGGTGTGGGATCGAATTAACCCTTGGAGGGTAATGGATGGCAATGCTGTAGCCAATGAAGTTCTAACTGAGGCTCGGCTATTGCTGTTACCCTCCTGCCATGATCAGAGCTTTAATTGCTGAATGATATTAGTTTGAAAGTCCTTTTTAGGACTTCCAGGGTAACGGATGACAATGCTGCAGCCAATGAAGTTTTAACTAAGGCTCGGCTATCGGCTATTGCCGTTACCCAGCCATGACTAGAGCTTTTTAGCTCAACAACACTCCATCCACGCAGATTTTCTTCATTCAGATGACGGGATAAAGAGTCAAGGACTCAGTCCATCGCCCAGTTCTTTTAAGAACACGTAATTTCTGGAAATACGAAGCAGAATTTGAGGGTACAAAGCCATTGCTCGTAAAGAAGAAAAATTCGTATATAAATAAAAACGAAAATTTTCTCAGAAATCGAAAAATTTAAGAAAATTTTCCCCACTAGGTCTTATTCAATATTCAATTAGGTGATGAATTTGAAAATGTGATTTGCATTATTCTTCATCAACAGCTTTCTTCAGTCCACTGCTGGATGAATGCTTCTTCCATTTTAATCGCTCTTGTGCATCTCACCACCATAAATGTCCATAACATCTTATTACTGGTCTACCTGGTTTCCGATAACCAATTCTTGGTGTCCATTCTGTTGTTCTCTTTGTCCACCTGGTGTCAGAAACATGGAAAGTTATAAAATTAAAAAAAAAAAAATGAAAAGATGGCAGGTAGCAATAAAAGCCTCTCAAACATGGGAATAAAAAAGCACGCATGCTTATGAGTTTTTTTTTTTTAAATAAGTTTTATGAAGATGGAAGGCGAGGGGGGAAGACAAGTGGATGCAGAGCCGGAACTTGGTCCATTTTGAATCAACATGGATTAACGCAATATTCCCATTACAAAGGTGTTGTTTATGGAGGAGACCAGGAGTTAGTTTCAATGAACTTGAAAAAGAAGGTGGAAAAGTCTCTGAAATAAGAAATGGTTCCTTAGATTCAAACAACGTACCACGTTCACAATGTTTAAGGTGCAGGAGAACTTGTAGGCCTGGATAATCGTCACACACACATCATTTCCAGTTTTAATTTCTCCGGTTAAAATAGACAAAAAGGGAATTTAGGGGTTTTTTTTTAGACAGGAAATGGATCTCATAGACTCTCTCATATGTCTTTTTTTTACATTTCTTTTGTTCACAAACTTCCAGAAACTTACTTCACCATAAACCGAGCAAACCCCCCCCCCCCAATGTCTTCCGACATCTTTTATTACTTCACAAAGGGAATCAAGTGGTACCCATTTAGCAGTCATTTTCGGAAATCGGTAGTTAGCAAATTTTATATAGAATATCAAATAAATTTATATATCAAATTTGTAAATAATGCAAAACTTAATATAAATTTTGAATGGCACAGAAAATTTAGAACCACACCCTTTTTTTTTATTAATATGATTTTTATAGTAACGTTTGCCACATGAAAGATGAAACAGAGAATACATGGTTGGAAGCAATCGAGCGTGAGATGCGGTCGATTGGTTCATTAATGCCCTTGGGGGTGATGGATAGCAACGCAAAGCTGTACCAATGAAGTTTAACTGAGGTTCGGCTGTTGCTCTTACCCCCTTGGGCGATGAGTTTTTGAGTTCGCTCTCTTAAGGTTTTTGCCTTAAGGGAGCACTTTGAGTCTCCGGGGAAGGTGTTCTCCGGCACGGCCCGCTGAGGGGCTTTGTCGGTGAATTATTTTCCTCGGAATATGAGCGGTTCTGCTCGGTACTCGAGTTTCACTGAGTAGAACCAACGCTGAGATTTGGACGGTCTTTCGCCCACGAATGGGTGGCCTAGAGATCGTCCGATATTTTTGAGATATCACCTTTACTTACACATTACGGTGATTGGTTCATTAATGCCCTTGGGGGTGATGGATAGCAACGCAAAGCTGTACCAATGAAGTTTAACTGAGGTTCGGCTGTTGCTCTTACCCACTTGGGCGATGAGTTTTTGAGTTCGCTCTCTTAAGGTTTTTGCCTTAAGGGAGCACTTTGAGTCTCCGGGGAAGGTGTTCTCCGGCACGGCCCGCTGAGGGGCTTTGTCGGTGAATTATTTTCCTCGGAATTTGAGCGGTTCTGCTTAGTGGTCGGGGAGCCCGTCACTGAGTGGAACCAACGCTGAGATTAGGACGGTCTTTCGCCCACTATGGAGTGGCCTAGAGATCGTCCGTATTTTTGAGATTTCACCTTTACTTACATAGTCGGTGATTGATTTTATTATGAGATGCCCATATAGGGTAACGGATGGCAATGCTGAACCAGTGAAGTTTAACTGAGGTTCGGCTGTTGCTGTTATCCTGGGTAAATGAGTTCGCTCTCTTAGGTTTTGCCCTAAGGGAGCACTTTGAGTCTCCGGGGAAAGTGTTCTCCGGCAATGCCCGCTGAGGGGTACTTGCCGGTGAATTATTTTCCTCGGAATATGAGCGGTTCTGCTCAGTGGTCGGGGAGCCCGTCACTGAGTGGAACCAACGCTGAGATTAGGACGGTCTTTCGCCCACTATGGAGTGGCCTAGAGATCGTCCGTATTTTTGAGATTTCACCTTTACTTACATAGTCGGTGATTGATTCATTCAATCCAAAAAGATGAAACAGAAACAATATTGTTAAGCTTGTAATGTAATTTATTGTCTATGATATAAGTCGGAAAGAATTAATAGCTTCAGCTTTGGTTACTGACGTATGCTTATACCCATGATGTTAAATTAAATTCACCCTCTGTCATTGAAATCAAATGTAAGTTGTCCGTGATATTGAGTGTAGTAATCCATGATATAAGAAATGTCGGGCTGGCTGGTAAGGAATCACTAAGGTTACCTAATTAACAACTATCATAGTTTTAATCTGATTTGCACCATCCTCTTGCTGACAGCCGTTTTCTTTCAACTAAACTTTTCACAACTCAGTTTAATGCGCAGTCACTTAATTCATTATGTAAGACGTTTCTAACAGAGGTGGATAAGCCTGATTAAGCAGACAAAAATCCGAAATAAAGTGACTTCTTTGCCGTACATATCAGTATAGAATTCCGGGACAGAAATGGGAGACGCACAAACTACGCAGTCAATAAAACGCTAAGATAAACGACTTGCATTTTTTTAAAACTTTCATCTGTTGTTTTTCTGCACAGACAATTACGTTTTATTGTTTCTTTCTGTCTGTATTCTATTAAGTGTATTGGATCTTTTGTATTTTTCATTTTGTCCGCCTTTTACTTATATTGGTCGTAAATATTTCATATTCCTTTTCATCTATTTTTGATATTTCATTTTTAATATTTTCTCCAATGGTTTTTGTCCCAATTTCTCTCTCTCCGATGTAAGTGTATTTTTTCCGTAAACTTCCTTTCTATACCTCCTTCTTATAAGGTCCCTACTTTCCCTCTGTTACTACCTTCTTCTTTTACAGTTCAACATCCAATCTGATGACCATTTTGGTAGAAGACGTGAATAAAATGCGCGAGCACCGTCCTATCGAAATGGTAAATCGATGCGAGGCGCCATCACACGCGAGAGCCAACAAAAGTGTCTAGAAATCGCTCGTGGCACCTTCTTGATAGACGAAATGAAGCCCAGATTGTGGTGTCCAGCAGTGATGTAATTTGACGGAGTTGATCTAGTGGGTTGCCACCTTACAAGGGGTACTGTTTCGTCCCTGAAACTGTCACCGGCCCGCCTGCTCGAGTAAGAGGCGCGAGGGAAAGAAAGAAAAATTTATTTTTACTCCGCTGACAGCTTCTGAAGTGATAAATGTGCTCGGAGAAAGACATTTTTCTGCGCTTTATAAAGTGGATCGAGGATTTCTTTTGTCTCAGATTTATTTATTTTTTTTTTGTAGAGTAATTCAGAGTCTCTACCGTTGTCCAATCAACGTTTTCTGTCATTTCCTTTATCGTTTTACTCGTAAAAAAAAAATGCAACAATAAAGCGTGAAAGATTGTGACAAGATGGGACCGTATTATATTTATTAAAGCCATCTTTCAGAACGTGTGGTAGTGGGAGCTTCTGAAAACAGAAGAATACGCAGTTTGTCATATCACTCTTCTCTCCCCCCCCCCGCTTCTGTGAGTAACGCAGCTTAATGATATTTGATCACGCATTTTTATATGTATGAACAAGTGTACAGACAAAGTCTAGAACAGAAGTTCCCGAAGAGTTTTTATTGGTTACGCATGTTAAAAGAAATATCAGAATTTAGGTTGGTATTAACCGAATATTAGAACGGTATTAACAAAGATAAAAATCGTGCTCAACTCACGTTCAGAATTACTGACCTAAAAATTTCAATCGGGTTACTGTATCTTTCGTTCTTTCTCTCTCCCCCTTTTCTTGATGATTTTTCATTTCCCACCCCCATTCCGCGCGGTTAGCCTGGTGGCCATGCTCTTCACAACCATATGCCTGGGAAAGGAGTGTCCTGGGTTCGATTCCCATCGCTGACGTTGAGGAGCTTAAGGATCTTTCTCAGCCATAGCCAAGTTTCTTGGGCGTGGACTCGGGGTTTTTCTCCCCAGTTTAGCTGGGGGTTTTCCTCCCTCAAACCGCCCCCCTGAACGCACATGGACTACAGTCATGAATCCCAGCCATATGCCAGTCCCGTGCCCGGATAAAATTGGGGGGTTGGGGAAAGCAATGGTGAACTACCCTGTAAAGATCTCACCAGGAATACTTTGTGAGCAAAGCTTACAAAGTCAACTACGGTCGGAAGCGACCGAAAAGGAGACTCAGTCAGTCAGTTAGTTTCCCACCCCAGTCTGTCTCTCTCTCTCTCTCTCTCTCTCTTCATTATCGTCTATCAATCCATCTTTGCACACCTGATCTTCTTTAAGAGAAAGAAAGAATTATTTTCTTGTTCTTTTATTTTGATTTTTCTTCTCTCTCTCTGTATGTCTGATTTTTATTCAATTATTTAGTCTTTATTCAATCTTTCTATCTTTTAGTCTTTCGATCCTTATTCAGTCTTTTCATATCTTTCTCTCTAGCTTTTTCCCGATTTTCTCCTGGTTCATTTTCTTTTTCTGTCTGTAATTTATTTCAATAATTTTCATTCTTTCTCTCTGGTTCTTTTCATTATTCGTTACTTTGTCTGGTGAAAAAAAAGGTGTACCACACACATTAATCTGCAGTCAAATAATCTGCAGTCAAACAGCAAGGTACGCTCTAACTTGCAAACCCACTGGCTTGCAATTTCCCACTGTGGACGAGATTCTCCCATTTTAACTGCACTTACCTGCCTGATGAAGGTAATCTCACCCCCCCCCAGCACTAATGACCGCGTTATGATGCTGCTGCTAGAGATACCGCCCCTAACACACTATCGCATAGTTTACTGCCGTGGAGAGCAGTTTGACTCTTTAATGCCCACTTTAATGTTAGCAATTTTCGGTAATTTAATTAAAGCATGTTGCGTTTGTTTGTTTAAAAGATATTCGTTAAATGAACTCGGTTTAGAATATATTTCATTTGCTTCCCGGGAGACTGTTTAAACCACCGGAAATGACGTTTTCTAAAGCAAAAGAGATTTTGTGGATGTTGAGGTAATGGCTTCTGGTGACACTCGGTGATTGATTTCGACTGCCCATCATCGTCATCTTGAGAGTAATGGATGACTGATTAGAGATAATTACTCAGCATCCATGGGCAGTACGCCACCGATGTTCGACAAGGACACCCAAGGAAACAAGCCCGCACCTCCTGCAGTGTCTTGCTTGCTCTCTGTCCGTTTTCTTCTCGTTGCGGACATTGACGGATGGGGCTCAGTCGGTTCTTTTCTTATGCGACGGACTGCACTGAAGTGGTGTTTGTACTGCTGTTCGCTTTGTCTTGCGTTAAATGTCTTCTAATTTGGCGCTGGGGACGAACCACCAGCGGACTGGTGAGATATCGAGTATGTGACATGATACGGGCGTCCAAAAACATCTCAAGAGTAAGAGTATAAAGGAAAAATGGAGTCATGAGGATATAGAACCGCTGTTCGTTACAGAGAGAGGGAGAAAGAAACAGAGAGAGAGAGAGGGGGGGGGGGGGAATGGGAACGAAGGAAAAAAAAAAAGCAAGTTCAATTTTTCTCTAGAGAGGAAGAGGGAGAGAATAATAATTTGGAAATTAAAATGAAAACAGAGAAAAGAAAATCAAAATCATAATAGAGAGTCCATTCACGCTATTGCTAAAAATATTTGCAGAACTCGTAATATTTTAACCACGGCGATATAATCTAATTTACGTTTAGTGCCAACTTGACTTTGGGGATGAAAAAAAAAAAAAAGTAAGGAAGAAAAATTAGCATGGTATCAGATTTAAAAAACAAAAGTATAGAACAACACCATGCTGGATTTTTTTGTTTTTTGTTTTTTTTTTGACTAATTCCTGCTCAGATAAAACTGAACGAGCAGGAGCATTATCGTGTGGAGATATCTCTCTCTAGTTGCTTGCTCAGGTAGTTTTTCCAGTATATCTTCTTGCAGATACCGCAGAAGAAGTGAATGGAAATGTTGGTCTTTAGTTCGATTCTTTTAGCATTATCCGTATGCGCCATAAATATATAAACGTTAAAAAAAATAAATGAATATTTCATTTTTGTTCGGTTTCTTCTCTGAAAGCAATTTTCTAAAAGTTGAATGTTTCCGTGACAATTTTTCCCAGTTTAAAGCAGAACTTGATGCACGTTCGTAATTCGTTGAAGAATGAAACTCCTTGGATTGAGTAGAAATCTCAATAGGGAATCGCAATCATAATTTAAAAGATACTACTTAAAAATAATGACAATTTACAACTTTGAATGAATAACGAATGATCCACGGGATTCTACTTATATCTACAACTAGCGGAAGAGCTTTTTTAAATTCATCGTACATTGATTCAGATTTTTTTTTTTTTTTTTTTTGACCACGCTGCGTACGTAATAGAGGACCTTCTTTAAGCGTTTAAATATGAATTATACATAGAACTTCACAATCGTTCCTTGCTTACGTTTTGGCGTTTACAATAGAAAAAAAAAAAAATGCGTGTCGTTAAAATCATTAACTATTAAATAAAAACATTGCAGATACTTGTAGCGAACTTCATTAATATAACACTGCAATACAGCTTCCAGTTTAATTACGCAAAATATGTATTTAAGCATGAGTAAACGATCACTGTTCATGAAGCATTTGGCGTCTGCTTCACGCTTTGAATGTGCCAACTGAAAGAGAGCACACTGCTATGATGGAACTATTACTGTACTCAATACACTGAATATAATAATGCGGTTGTGTAGAATGGTAGACGAAATTGAAATTAAACTGCAAGTGACAGTGCTAACCGCTAGACAGATTTGATGTCCATTATGCACAATACATTATATTGTTTTCAACTGCACTCCTTAAGAATGCAAAAAGGTTATTTATTGTATTAAAATTCTATGAAAATAATTGCCATGGAAACCAGCCAATGTGAATTGATAACTGTCTAATTATAAATTTCTCTCTCTCTCTCTCTCTCTCTCTCTCTTTTGCATATCAAAGAAAAACAAAGTATTTAATATAAAACATTATGTTATCTTACATAATTCAACTAATATTAATGATTATAGACAGTATTTAAAACATTATTTTATTTTGCATGAAATCATTTTCTTACACCTAACAGTTTTACATAGAATATGTTATAAAAGTATTTCATAAATAAAAAAATGAAGTCGAGTGAGGGAATCAATCGACCGTGAGATGTGGTGATTGATTTTATATGAGATGCCCGTATATATATATAGGGTAACGGATGGCAATGCTGAACCAGTGAAGTTTAACTGAGGTTCGGCTGTTGCTGTTATCCTGGGTAAATGAGTTCGCTCTCTTAGGTTTTGCCCTAAGGGAGCAATTGAGTTACGGGGGAAAGTGTTCTCCGGCGCGGCCCGCTGAGGGGTACGTGCCGGTGAATTATTTTCTTCGGAATGAGCGGTTCTGCTCGGTACTCGAGTTTCACTGAGTAGAACCAACGCTGAGATTTGGACGGTCTTTCGCCCACGAATGAGTGGCCTAGAGATCGTCCGATATTTTTGAGATATCACCTTTACTTACACATATGGTGATTGATTCATTCAATCCAATACCCTTGGAGGGTAACGGATGGCAATGCTTTAGCCAATGAAGTTCTAGCTGAGGCTCCGCTATTGCTGTTACCCTCCTGCCATGATCAGAGCTTTAATTGCTCAATAACACCTTATCCCTACACTGTCCTCTACAGATAACGGGGAATATGAAAAGCATTCTTGCTTCGCCCCTTTAAGCCAGTCCTTATAAGGATAAGAAAAATGAAGTCAATCGACTGTGAGATGCAGTGATTAATACCCTTGGAGGATAATGGATAGCAATGTTGTAGCCAATGAAGTTCTGACTGAGGCTCGGCTATTGCTGTTACGCTCTTGCCATGATCAGAGCTTTAATAGCTCAATAACACCTTATTCCCACACTGTCCTCTACAGATAACGGGGAATATGAAAAGCATTCTTGCTTCGCCCCTTTAAGCCAGTCCTTATAAGGATATAATGTATATTGATCGTCTGGAAGGACGGCCGAATTTTGAATAATTATATCGGATGAAGTTGAACGGTGTGTTTGACGGACGTGTTTATTTTCTACTGCTAGTCACTGCGCTTTTTTTTAGGCTGTACTTCACCACTTACTCGTGAATCTTGCATTGCACTGGCTCTAGCCCTGTCCGAATTCCTACTGTCTCCCCCTCTGCACGAAACGTGCATGAGGTCAATGGGCGCGTAGACCCTACCCAATATGGGACCAGTGATGGATGTATGGTTCTTAGGGAGGTAGGTGATTCGAGCTGAGCCAAGCAACTTCACGGCATCTTCCCACAACACCCATTAACTTTTTCTCACAAATTTTTCTAGTAGACTATCTCGGTCTACAGAACTATTGCTAGCTGGTCCCTAGACTTGCGTTTATACGCAAATCAATCAAGATGAACGTGTCAGATATTGACGCCATCATAGACTCGCTCGATGAAGAGCAGGCACTTATCTTCATAAATAAGCTTCAAAAAAAAAGTTCAAGCTTAAATGGCCTGCAAGTATGATCGATCCTGACATCATCATCGACTCGCTCGATAAAGGGCTAGCATTCAGCTTCTTAAAAAATTCGAGCTTGAATGGCCCGACTTCCTAAATTTCTATTCCTTACCCGGGACTGACGATGATGAAAATGAAGAACACTCCTCGAATGGAGGAAAAACTTAATCTAGTTAGTGATCTCTACCTCTACTCCCTCTGATCAAGGAGAGACGCAAGAAGCGCGAAACTCTCGCCTTGGAGCCAACAAATGATATTGGCATGGACGAAGATGCTCCCAATTCAGACTCCTCTGCCTCCTCCAATGAAAAGGTGCCCCCAGTCATCCTAAAGGAAAAGCAGAGATGGTCAGCCTTAAGAACCATCATGGCTAACCTGCAGATAAACTATTCCACTGTCAAAAACATAGACGAGGGCATCAAAATTCAGCTCGCTACGGTGACAGACTACAGAAACTTAACAAAGGAAATGGACGTCAGAGGTATTCAGTATCATACCTTGTCACTTACCTCGGAAAAAAATTTGAAAGTGGTACTTCGAGGAGTATCCGAAGACATTGACCCAGATGACCTCAACTTACTGACCTCAACTTACAGGATCTATCTCCTATAAAGGTTAGCAGAATGTATAGATTAAATAAGACCACTATTATGGTCTTATTTAATCTATATCCTGCAGGACGTAAGTCGATACATTAAATCAACAGAGTTATCGGGGTTAGGGACTTAACCGTAATAACTATACTGCCATTTTAATTTTTAAACCTTATTATAAAACTTTACTGTGTGTTACTGCCGCTATATAACAGGAGAATATCATCCTACTCTTCCTCCACAACACATCTTCATTACTTCCCTGTGTGAATGATCAGGCTCTTCTGTCGCTCTTCTGGTGTGCCCTTTGTTTTTATGATGAAAATGTCCAATGCTTTGCTTATTCCTCTTCTTCTTTTCATCATGAATGTGTTTATAGCAAGCAAACGTGTCACGTACTTTCGTTTCTACTAATAAGTAGCGTTCAACATTGGGGTCCATGTCTTCAGTCATTTTGAGAACATCGCTAACTGCAAAGAACATTTCTGCAAGACCCTTCACTGTGAATTGTTGAACTATCTCTTCGTGTTTCTCTTTTTCCTCTTCCTTTTCTCGTTCTTCCTCTTCTGCAACACTTCGACCAATTCTTCGTTGGTCAACTCTTCAGGGGAACTTTTTATGAGTTGAATTATGTCGTCATCATTCACTTCAAGATTCAGATTGTTTGCTAGACTCACTATTACAAACTTCCAAAATCATGCACAAACCTTTTTAATGTCTTTTTCGATATGCCACCCATATGTCATTGAGAGATCACTTCACAATATTTTTAATAGCGTGATAAATATTGAATGTTTTCTATAATTGCATGAGAGTCTGGTCATTTGCTTCAGTAGCAGAAATGGCTTGTGAAAAAGTTCTCCTTAGATAATAAGCTTTAGACACTGCAAGAACTCCCTGATCCATCGGTTGGATCAATGAAGTAGTGTTTGGAGGGAGAAACATGATCTCGAACTTGGTAAAGATCACCGCTATAAGAGATGACCTGGAGCATTATCTAGAATTAAGAAAATTTTAAAATCTACATTTTCTTTCATACAATAGCTTTTTATTTCACTCGCATAACAGCTTATTAAGGCATTCTCAAACAATTTCTGAGTCATCCACGACTTCGTATTGCTTCAATAATGAACTGGGAGTATGCATCCTAATGTTTTTGAAGATTCGTGGATTTTCACTGTAACACATCACAAATGTTTTCAGTTTATATTCAGCCACATTACCCGTAACAGAATCGTAACACGGGCATTAAGAGCTTTGAAACTAGGTATAGATTTTAGCTTTTTTTGGATGAATGTCAGCTCGGGCATTTTTTCCCGAAACAAGGACGTCTCATCCATATTAAATATTTGCTGTGGCAAATAATTTTCCTCCGTAATAATTTTATCCAATTTCTCCACAAACTCCTTGGCAACCTTCTCATAGGAACTTGCAGATTCATCACACATTTTCACATTATGCCGTCCAAAACGCTGCTTGAATCTCATGAACCAACCGGAAGCAGCGCTGAATTCGTAGTCATAATCGGGTTTTGCTTTCTCCTTCATAATGTTGAAGAGACTTAGTGTCTTAGCGGTTATGGTCACAATGCTAAGGGATATGCTCTTTTGGTTCAGGTCCTCTATCCATGATGCAATTAGCTTTTCCTTATCACCGATGGGACCTTGTCGTTGCTTCGTCATTATCGTCGATTTAATGGGAGCAGATCCTTTCACAGCCTTTACGATTTTATCTTTATTTTTCAATTATTTCAGACCACAACCCTATTCTGCTCCAAGTAATCAGAAGGGACTGCCCCTTTCGCCTCACACCTTCATACCTTGGGAAAAATTATCCAAAATGCTCCCAAAGTGCATTGGCCCTGTTCCTCATATTAATTCCAAGGAAGAAGTCGAATCTGTAGTCAATAAACTTACTCATCAAATCAACGCAGCCTTATCATCTATCACCTCAAATTCAACTGCTTCTAAGCCTAAACGACTACCAGAAGATATCATGAACTTAATCAGGGAACGCATAAGGCAAAGAAAAGATACCATAACACCAGGGCACCCCAACACAAAACGTTTCTCAACAAACTGAATAGTGCAGCGAGAGATGCACTTAAAGCCCACAGAAACAAATTATGGGAAGACAAATTAGCCTCCATATCACCCGGTGATCAAACCATCCGGAAGCTGCTGAGAAACATCAAAAACAAAAACAAATCTCTCCCCCCCCCTCTCAAATGTGATCTGAACATTGTTTACACAGATGCAGAAAAAGCCGAAAGTATAGCTGAAAATTTAGAAAAACAGTGCAGCCCTTCATACGATAACCTAAACTTCAATCATATTTATAAAATTCACCGCCACGTGAGATACGTGCTAAAACGTGATACCTGTACTAACCAACTCGCACCTACTTCTACAGTTGACATTTATGACATTATACAGAATGTAAAGAATAAAAAAGCTCCTGGGAGTGACGGCATATCCAATAAAGTTATTAAATTTCTGCCCCGAAAAGCCATTGTACATCTTACAACAACAATAAATTCCATGGTCAGATTCAAGTACTTTCCCTCTGCATGGAAGTTGGCAGACGTGGTCCCTATTTATAAGCCTGGCAAGGATCCACAGCAGCCTCAAATTATCGTTTCATAAGTCTGATTTTTAATTTGGGCAAAATTGCAGAAAAAGTTATCCTTTCCAGAATTCAAGTCTCTGTAAACAAGTTAAATATCCTTCCTACAGAACAGTTTGGCTTTCGCCAGTTTCACAGCACTACTCAAGAAATCCATAGATTAATTGAGTTCATTACCACGAGCTACAATTGACACTAATACACCGGAGCAGTTTTTCTTGACTTAGAAAAGGCTTTTGACAAGCTATGGCGCTTTGGACTACTCTATAAGCTGATTTTAGCCGGCATTCCATTGGTTCTAGTCCACCTTATAAAGTCATTTCTTAGTGGCAGACGAATGCAAGTCAAACTAAATGATGTATTATCTACCCAGCGACGAATCTTGACAGGAGTGCCTCAAGGGTCCCTACTGGCACCGATACTTTTCTCGATTTACATGGCAGACATACCGCACAGTCCAATGTCATCTATCATTGCCCTCTACGCTGACGACACATCTATACTAGCCAGATCTATTAAACCGCATCTTGTCACCAAGAAACTGCAAGAAAACCTGATGAAACTAGAGCACTGGTTCTCCAATTGGAGATTGCAAGTAAACCCTCAAAAGAGCGCCGCCATGCTTTTCACTAAAAACTCAATATCTCCTAAAGAAGACGTCTTCCTATTTAATATCAAAATTCCCTGGAAAGCCAAATATCTCGATGTACTGCTGGACAGAAAACTATCCTTCAGTCCACATAGAAAAGCCTCATTTACAAAGGCATCAAAAGTCATAGCACAGCTTTACCTTCATCAATAGGAATAGTAAGCTAGATACCAAAATCAAATTGCTCCTCTATCATTTGATGATTCGCCCCATTATTACTTATGGTTCCTCTGCCTGGAGACACACTTCAAGCACAAATATCCTCAAACTGCAGAAAGTGCAAAACAAATGCCTACGCATGATTTTAAATGCGCCATGGTATATAAGAGATGCTCAACTTCATCGGGACACAAATATCCCTTATATCTATTCTTTCCTGCAATCTTTAGCAGTAAAGTTCTTCTCAACATCGTCTTCACATCCAAATGAACTGGTACAACAAGCAGCAAACACTGATGAATTGGATTTCTCCCAATATAGGAGACCTAAGGCCATCCTAATTCCTAATGAAGATCTTTAACTTCCACCCACTCGGGCAAAGCACTTAGCCCATAAACTTTCCCCTACACAGTAACCTTATCAGATAGCAGGGATTATAAAAGCATTTTGCTTCATCCTTACAGACAATAACGTTTTGTGTTTTGTTTTTTTTTTTTGCGGTGTAATACATATTGGGAGTTATTATTGCAATGCTGTAGCCAATGAAGCTTTAACTGAGGCTCGGCTATTGTTGTTACCCAGTCATGACTAGAGCCTATATAGCTCAATAATACCCCATTCATAGATTTTCTTCAATCAGATGAAGGGATAAAGAGTAAAGGACTCAGTCCATTCCCCCCCCCCCAAAAAAAAGAAATGTAATACATATTGGAAATTGGAAAGTGACCTTTTCAAGTAGCCGATTCTTTAGCTTATGCTATTTTAAAAAAATTGTTTAGAAGTAGTTATTACGCTAACAAAATATGTCCGCGGTCGTTTGACTGTTCTCAATCGTAGCCTGAATTGATTACTAACACATGCTAGGTTAAGATCGTATTTTTCCCCATTCGACTACAAGATTACACTCAAAAAAGAGGCTAAAATAGTTAAGGGAAAATAAAAAAAATTCTTGAAGCTGACTGATCCCAACTTGGTTAAAGAAGAAAAACAAGACCGAAGTTAATTTTTTTTCTCCTTCATTTCATTAATTCAAAGATTTCTCACTGTGATTATAATCGTTTGTTTTTCTTCGCATTATAGACTAGTTTTTTTATCCTTCATGAATATACATCAAACAGCTCTCTCCACTAACACTCTGTTATTTTTTTTTTTCTTTCTTCCTTGGAATAACCGTTTTTCCGAAACATACGACAGAGAATCACGTCTAAGATGCAGAGAAAGCATTCAACTCGGTAGGGGAAAAAATTTCGAAAAAAAAAATGTAATTCCGAAATAGCTGAAAAAGAGTTTTAATCTTATTCAATTAATTTAATTTGACTGGGAGGAAAACCTCCTAAAAACGTTATCTCTAATTCTCACTTTGCACTGCGAGTTTTTCTTCGCGTAAAAAAAAAACACATATGATTAGTCGCAATTGCATTACTGAAAATTACTCATCTAAAAAGCTGCTGAATTTTGTGAACATTTCTATTGGATGACTAATAGGGTATCAAAAGAGTTTATATAATAATTATATATATGTCTAGAAAATGTTGCTGTAAACATAGCAGATGTATTGAATGATGCATTATATATATATATATATATATATATATATAATTAAAATATTTGATAAATATAAAATTTATAAAAATTAAAATTAAGCGAGGCTGCTGTTTATTTATTATTATTTTTTCATGTAATACAATCACGATAATATCTTTACTTCCTAGGAATTTTCAATTAATATACATCTGAATTTCTTTAATCAGAAAATTATTATTAATAATAAGAACAATAAATAATAATTCATTGTTTCATTTTTAATTATTAATTATGTTATTTTATTTATATTTAAAATAATAATCTTAATAATATTCACACACCTTATCGTAATATTAATAAAAAGAGATAACAATCGAGTAAAAACTTTATTGTTATCGTTTTCGAATTTATCTTCGTTCGAATCAAAGTGGAAACAATGTTGCATTACATTATAGTCAGATATATTTCCCGTGTGGTTGCCGGGATAAGAATAGCACCAATGCAAATCCAAGCATGTCGTAAGAGGCGACTAAATGGACGCTGAGATTCGAGAGTTTGAGTTCGCTCTCTTAAGGTTTTTGCCTTAAGGGAGCAATTTAAGTCACCGTGGAAGGTGTTTTCCGGCCCGGCCCCGTGAGGAGCTTTGTCGGGGAATACTTTTCTTCGGAATTTGAGCGGTTCTGGTTAGGTTCTACTCGGTGGTGGCGGGTGGAAGGCCATCAGTGAGTGGAGTCAACGCTGAGATGGACGGTCTTTCGCCCACTATTGAGTGGGCTTGGGATCGTCTTAATTTTTAGAGATTGGCTTTACTTACGTATCACCATTGTTGCATTATAGTTAGAAACCATGGTAATTTAAAAAAATAAAAAAAACTGTTTAAAATACAATTATTTAAAATACAGTTATATCACGTAAACTAGACGTTATATCGAGCAATAAATATAGACTATGCAAAGTCTAAGTAAAGACTATGTAAAACTATACCTGAAGGCAAGATGGTTTGATGTTAAATCGGATGTAAGACAAGGGTGCACACTATTTCCACTATTACTTATTATCTACATTGATAACATTATGAAGCAATGTGACATTAGGCGTGATATCAAAATTGGAAATGTTAATCTCAGCTCTTCATTTTACGTAGATGATGTTATGCTCTTAAATAAATCCAGTACAAGTCTGCATGATTACTGTAACAAATTTTGTATAAAAATCAGCATGACAATGAAAATAAAAAGCATCAACCAGATGCATCCCGAATTCCAAATCAAAACAGGTCAGCTATTTAGGCACAATCTTTAGTGAAGATGGAAAAGTAAATATAGAAATACACAAAAGAATTTTCACATGGTATGATAAGGAGTCAACTGAATAAATTTATATGAAATAAGATAGAAATTATTCAAAACATTAAAGGTAGTTTTCAAGCCAATTTTAACCTATAGATCTGAGAAATAAAAAATAATCATCTATTTATTTATTTCAAATTATATAGGTCACTATTATCCAAAAGCTATTAACCAGGCTGTAGGAAAGATAAGCTACCCTTCCAAGAAACAGTCGATTTGTACTACTTGAGACTTTTATTGCGTTTTTATTTAAAAAAAAAAAAAAGAAGCAAAACCGTTTGTTGGTTTTGTGGTCTTACACGCATGAAGTCTCTCTCGCGCGCACACACACACACACATACTTAGATATTTGTTATTCCCTGGGAGAGATCTCGGCTAACGATCAAGCCACCATAATCGAGACAGTCGATTTTGTGGTGGTCTTCACTCTTGCTAAAATATAATCAATTAGCTTTGACTGGGTCGCGGCTCTTCTTGCAAAAAAACTCTAAGTGGTCTGGCAACAAGGGAATGATGCGTCTTCCAAGTTCCGGCGACTGCTCCACACACTCCTGTTTTGTCCTCTGTGTTCAATTTCCTATCTGCCACCTCTAGGATTGCCGATCCCTACAAAACGGCGCTTGAAAAGTTTTTTTTTCGAAAAAAAAAAAAAAAAAAAATGCACAAGATGGGATGCAATTTCTTGTTCTAGAAAATCAATTCGTATTTTTTGCGTAATTTATATACTACAACAATGATCAAAATTTTGGAACACTTAAACTTGAGAAATATGAATTTACTAAGTATAATTTCTGGGAAATTCACATGCTACTCCTCTAAAATACTATTAATATAATTAACGGCTATTTTAGCCTGTTTTTGTTTAGGAGTGTCCCTTGTATTTAATACATTGGCTAACATAACTCAAAAGGGGTATGTATATATTTTAGGGCATTACGGGCGAGTGTAGAAGGCAATTATGGCAGAATAAAAAATGTGGAAAAATTATGTACATACCTTGTTTTTGGTTTAAAGATGCCTTCTAAATCCAAGCTCTTGTTGAAAGGGGGGGAAGAGAGGGAAAGAACATGGGGATGTACTTGGGACACGGGAAATAAGTTTGGGAACCCGGGTTACTATTAATAATATATATATATATATATATATATATATATATATATATTATTTTGTTGTGGGGAGGGGGGGGAGGAAAGAAGGGGAAGGGTATCCTTATGTGGAAACTGGGGCAAGGGTTTACGGGGTGTGGACCGTTTCGGTCATCGTCTGACCATCGTCGGAACTTTGTGGGAATGACTGTATGGGCTATGAGGACATAGCTCTACAGTCATTCCCACAAAGTTCCAATGTATTAAATATGAGGGACACTCCTAAACAAAAACAGGCTAAAATAGCCGTTAATTATATTATGAATTTACTGTCTCAATCCAAACGTAATTTTTTTTTTTTTTTTTTTTTTTTTTTTTTTTTTGAGGAGGAGAAGGAGTCATCAATCTGCATGTGCTTTCTTATAGCTTTGAATATTCTTATTAGTCCCGATTTGACTGATTCATAAAAACGTATTAAGAGAAGTGTTCCAATTACATTACAGCATTTTCTTTTTATATTCAACTGTTTAAAAACTTAGTGCAATGCGTCAATGAAAATTCTTCCTCGTAGAGATAATTGTGACAGAAAAAAATAATCAAGAAGACTTACGTTAAACTTTAATTATTCCACCAAGAAAATCACGTTTATTCTTAACCGTGATAGCATTAAGAGATGTCAAATATCAGAGTATTACGTAATTTAAATAGCTTAAGTAGCTATTTAAATTACTTAACATAATATAATATAGTTTAACACGGCTATCTCATAACCATGTCGTTAGAGATTGCTTTGGAAAACGTACTTACGAGAGACAGGGCTGCTAAAAGAAGTGAAGCATCTGGACCCCAGTTTGGAGATCCTAATATTTGGAAATATCATTTGTTTGATTTTTAAATAAAAATTTAGTTTAGAATTATTGAAAATGATTGTATTATTTTCAGACTTAAAGAAATTTATCTTTCATTATAGTGATAAAGGTGGTTTATATTTCATTGTAATGATAACCAAACGGATTGTTTCGAAGATTACTGACTTCTTATCAGAAAACAGCTGAGTCTGTTAAGCCACACTATAAAAGAATCTATTGTGAAAGTGGCAGCCCAAGCGGGTGTGATGATGTCAACGGCTGTATGTTCGTGATGCTAATCTCAACAAAGACGCTGTTTTAAGGCATTTCTAAACGATCTCCTAAAATTAAAGAATACGACTGAGAAGCAATTGATTTTTACAGCATAGGAAAAATACTTCTAACAGGTATTGCTTTTAAATTTTAAAAATTTTATCACATAAATAGAGCATCAAATTCAAGGTAAAAGTAGCCATTCACTGATAGCTTTGTTGGACTATCAATGACATTCTGTGACTGAAAAAAAAAAAAAAAAAAAAAAAAAAAAAAAAAAAAAAAAAGAGCGTAAGGATTGTCACTTGATCATCTGTTTTAAAATGCATGAACTATAGTGTTAATGATTAATACTATAGTTCAAACTAAAAAAAAAAACTAAATTTTATAAGTTAGTACATTCTTCCCGTGAAATAAAAATAAATAGATATTCTTATAAAATTTAGTTTTTAATATTTCATAAAAAAGCTAATGAGTATTGCACTAATCGTCACTAAATTTTTTCCGAATTTAATAATTATAATTATTTTATGTATACTTTTGACTAATGTATTACATTTAACCTTCTTTTTTTTCAATGTTTTAAATGTAATGTTTATTCTTCTGAAATTTTAAAACTTTTATTAAATTATATAAATTATATTAAATATTTATATACAAAACTTATAAATATATTTAACAATTTTTCATAATTAGTAATAACAGAGTGCAAATACTGCCGTAAATACTTCCTTCCAGAGATTCTATTGAAAAAAAGTCATTATTGTCTACCTACTGGTTCTGTTTCTAAACCAGATAATAACGTAAATGTTTAGAATTTGTCCTTTTTTTTTTAAAAGTATATATCTTTCTCCTACATTTAACAAAATATGCACGAAATGAATTTATATATTTGAATGTAAGTTAATTGAGATATCACTTTGTCATCGGAAACCTCCATGATGAGCTTCTATAGCGAAAAACTATTCAACAGTCTGTGGAAAGGAAAGCTACCCTTCCAACAAAACTATTTGTACGAACAATCGATTTGTACTATTTTAGATTTTTATTGTTTTTTTTTTTTTTTTTTTTAAAGAAGAAAAAGCAAAACTGTCTATTGGTTTTGTGGTCTTACACGTATGAAGTCCCTCTCTCTCTCGCGCGCACATACTTAGATTCTTGTTATTCCCTGGGAGAGATCTGGGCTAACGAGCAAGCCACCATAATCGAGACAGTCGATTTTGTGGTGGTCTTCACTCTTGCTAAAATATAATCAATTAGCTTTGACTGGGTCGCGGCTCTTCTTGCAAAAAGCTCTAAGTGGTCTGGGAACAAGGGAATGATGCGCCTTCCAAGTTCCGGCGACTGCTCCACACACTCCTGTTTTGTCCTCTGTGTTCAATTTCCTATCTGCCGCCTCTAGGATAGCCGATCCATACAAGACGGCACGAGATTTTTTTATTTTACGAAAAAAGAAAAAAAAAAAAACGTACACAAGATGGGACGCAATTGCTTGTTCTGGGAAAATCAATTGCTTTATATTAAGACCAGAGGGTTTCGTGTATCTAATAGGTCAACAACGGTTTTTTTTTTTATTTTTTAATTTACTTCGTAAACTACACTAATGCCCAAAATATCCGAAACACTTTGGTGATGATTTATCTTTGAGCGGTTGCAAGTCATTTATTTTTCCCCTTTAATTACAGTAGAAGAAGAAGAATCGATTTAAATATAATTCACGCATTTTATTACAGCTTGAATATTCTTATTAGGATATCTACCAGATTAGACTGGTTCATAAAAAAGAAGTATTGTAATTAGTGCATTTTATTTTTAGCTACTTGATCTAGTTGCAAATATAGGCTGAACAATACCCTAATGAGTAGTCGTGCGCGCGTTTGTGTGAGAGAAAGTAACATAGTATAGAATGAAACGAATTATTTTCTTTTAGTGTCAACGATATTTTATGTTTACTTTTCCCCTTTCGTTTGTGTCCAAGTGCTACTTTAGGAAACTATTCATTTTTATTTATCTTTCTATTTTTTTCCCCAGTCTTTCTTTATTTTCATTTCTTTTGCTTTATGTCGGTGTGTTAAGGCTTAAGTGCTGTGAAGAATTCATGTTGGAGGTTTACTGGAATATTATCAGCACTGAGAAAGGATTAAAACTAATTTGAATAGTTCCAATATTTCGTCTCCGTCACAGAGACATCTTCAGGGATTACAAAAAATCTTTTTGTAACAACACACACGCACACACACAAATACAAGACAGTAGTGAGTGAAACTAAAGTCCTATCTATGGTGCGCCCTCTATGGGCATTTGTAGGTGGCCTAGGATGTAAAGAGGGATCTCTGATAATTAATGTTCCCAAATTTTGGGAAGTTTAATGCAACCGTATTTGTTTAAATTCGGTTGATTCCTGAGTGCAGATGATGCTTCTTTTTTGAATTTACTGAATTTTTTGAATCTGAATCTGCACTCAGGAATCAACCGAATTTAAACAAATACGGTTGCATTAAACTTCCCAAAATTTGGGAACATTAATTATCAGAGATCCCTCTTTACATCCTAGGCCACCTACAAATGCCCATAGAGGGCGCACCATAGATAGGACTTTAGTTTCACTCACTACTGTCTTGTATTTGTGTGTGTGCGTGTGTGTTGTTACAAAAAGATTTTTTGTAATCCCTGAAGATGTCTCTGTGACGGAGACGAAATATTGGAACTATTCAAATTAGTTTTAATCCTTTCTCAGTGCTGATAATATTCCATTAAACTTCCAACATGAACGGATGCCTTGTATGTCATATATTCTTGTCTCTTTCATAATTTTTTATTTATTTTTTTATCTGCAGTCTGAACTTTGTTTCCCACCATACGGAAGACGAGTCAAGTTGGAATCACCAGTATCCTGGTTCTCTCTTCTATATCCTGCCCCCGAATAGATTTCTTAAAATGTCCACATATTCATTGCAACATGTATGGTTTAATGTTAATATCACCGTCATACTTGTAAGATATATCACATTCAATATACGTGCAATAATACGCTTGATTGGAAGATGCAGTTTTTTTTCCCCCCCTTACTGGGTATTTTTCATAAAATGCGAAGGTCTTAACAGCCTTTGAGATTTTCATATTACATCGAGTGTCTTGTTCACATCACCATTCCAAAAGTGCGGAGGCTTTGTGTGTGTGTAAAATGGAATTTGGAGAGTGGGTTGTACCATTCTCCAGTCGTTACTTAAAACAGTTAATTTAATTTAGCGTTTACTTAAATTAATTTTACTATAATCACAATTTAAAAGAGAATATATGTGGAACTATAAGACAATTAACTTGATAAACTGGAACAGAACCAAAAGAGAATTTTCATGGATCGAAAAACTGAGAGGTTTAAAAATCATCGGTATATTTGGGGGTAGTGAACAAGAGTGTTGAGTATATATATATATATATATATTTTTTTTTTTTTTTTTTTGTCTGTAGAATGAAATGATTTGTCTAAAACGTGGTAAAGGAAAAAATCCGTGAATGAATTAAAGGCTGATGTGAAGAATGCAGTAGCAGTGGACACTACTGAGACAAGTAAAATATTTTCTTAGTTGATCTATCAGAATGGGGTTTGTAATAATAACAACAATTTCAGTAATAAAGCCACGTCATTGCTGTATTGATGATCACTCAAAAGGAAATGCATTTCTTTCTCAGACTGGAAATAAACTGTTGAAATATCTCCTTTGACAGTCCACTTTTAAAAATCAATTTTAACGGTGATTCATTTTTGCCAAGTTAGCGAATTGGAATCAGTAAAGCAAAGAGATAGTGTGACGTAAGTTAAAGAATTTTTATTCTGATCTCTCTCTTTCTATCACGATGTATAGTCCAGATGAAAAACACCTCACCATTCTTATAACTAAATTTAGCAGGTCGGAATCACCCAACTTCTCAGAATGAGATTTAATTAACTTGGATTCATTTGGAAAGTCTCTAAAATCATTTGCACAATGTGGAAGAATGTGCTTCCAAACGGCTCGCATATTGCTAGCAGTAATTTCATTCGACTTTGCGACTTTATAACCAGGCTGAGATTTCTCTGATTTGGCTAGAAAAGTCTTGGAAGGCATTCGCTTCCAAAAAAAGGCTGGTTTCATCGACATTAAATATTTGTTGATCCCAATAGTCCCCTTCTTACGCAATTTTCTTCAAAATCTCTGGATATCTCCTTATCTACACTTGCAGCTTCGCCTGTGATTCGAACCTGTGATTATGTAGGATATTTCTCTTTTTGAAACGCTCAAATCACCCAGCACTAACGCGGAATTCTTCTTCTTTTCCATCACTGATACCCCCTTTCTTTCCAGGTTACAAAGAGACAATGCTTTTGATTTAATAAGGTCAGTGTTTAGCGGGATCTGTTTTTGGTTACAATCTTCGATCCATGTAAAAAGAAGTCTCTCTAATTCAATCGTTATAATCTTTTGATTATAACCAGTGCATGTATGATGATCCTAAAGTAGCCTTACCTTTCTCTTTGTATTCAGCAGTTGATTCACCCATTTTTGTGTTCTTGTCCTATCTTTGCTCTGGATTCGTCTTGTTCATTTTTCTTTATTATTTCAAGTTTTTCTTCCACTCAGATTACTTTTCGAATCATTTTCACACTTCTGTTTTTTTGCTCACTAATTCTTTTACTCATGATTGAAGGTTAGGAAAATAATTTACAATAAAAAGGTACGGAAAACAATTGCACGAGATACGATCAGCAAAATGCTATGTAAAGCAGACGACATAAATTTTGGCGGTAAATTTGGAACATAGCGTACATGGAAATAGTGTAGTATGCCATTAAAAAATAACTCGGTAAATGTTTCAAATCGTTAACTAAATTAATTCATCCTGGTGAGTGATTTTTTAAAATAGTTAGCCATAAATAATGTATAGATCGAAAATTTTGAGAATTTGTAACATTTATTTTTAAGATGCATGTAGGCGTATTAATCGAATTTGGGTATCGAAAAAATTGACGCACTAATCGGGGGCGCATTAATCGAGGGATTGCTGTATACTTATCAGAAGCTATCACCTGTTAACTTACAAGCTCACGAAGTATTCTAATAAAAATCGACTATCGTTTACTCTGTTTCTGTCTGTCTTCTTGGATATGTATTGCTGATCTCTTTGGCATGTCACGAACGTGTTTAAAAATCCTGCAAAAGAGGTGAAAAAAAAAAAAAAAAAAAACGCGGGACCATTGAGTAAATGCCACACCGGAAACTTGGAACTTTTTCTGTCCAGCTTGTATTGATTTTTCAGACTTCCGTATTAACCCGGTCCATTTCCACCCACCCCTTCTTTTAGTTCCCCCCACCCCAATGTTCGTATTCCTTCTCTTACTTCGGACCAAGCCACGCAGGAATGTGTGTAGAAGAGAAGAGAGAGAAAAGGCAAAAAAAAAAAAAAACTCGGAATTGCTTTCAAGAATTGAAAGTACTTAACTGTTCTGTGGCGTGTGCTTTCTTTTATTCATGTGGCGTCCTTCTCCGCCCACCATCCGGTAACTTTCACATGTGTACAGAAAACAAAAAACAGAAAAGCCGTAGAGGGAGGGAAGGGGGGGGGGAGAGAACAGCCGTTTGATGTCGACCGAATCAAACGTATAAGGCAGACTTTGACAGCACTCTTTCCGTGTCGACCGGCGTCACTTTCTATGCCGTTTGCTTTTCCGTGGATGCCAAAATTTGTTGTTCATTATCGTAAGATCATTCCTTACCGCCGTTGTTTCGAAAAGTCGTAAACACTTTATTTAAAGTATTCACTGAAGTGTGGCTTGAGACAGTGGAATCGCTATTTTTCAAAGAGAACTGTAGGTGTACAGAAGTCAAAAATCACTTCTCGCTCCTTTGTCAGTTTTCAAAGAGAAGAATAGCATTCTTTTTTTTTTTTTGCTACACCGTAGTTTTATTTATTTTATTTTATTTATTTTTTATCAAGGTAGAGGGCGCCAAACAACAAGAACCGACTGTGAAAGACTCGCTGTTGCTATGTAAACACGAAAATAAAGCATGTGATAATAATTATATAATCATTGTAGTAGATTCTAGATTTTTAAACACTGATTGGTCTTCAGTTCTAGAAAGGACAAGAACGCAGAGCCAATCACTGGCTCTGATACATGTAGTCGACAAACATAACTCAGATTAAGATTATTAATTGTACGTTGCAAATAAACTATGTAAGCCTACTTTCTGTGAAATATGCTGAAGCGTATAACAGGAGATAAAATTATATTATTAAACGAAATATTTAATAATTGATTTCAAAGAATTTTTTGTCTTTTTATTATCTGCTTGTGTCAAGCATATTTTCAAAAAAAAAAATGTAAACTTAACCGCTTCTTGCTGACTTAACTTCGTTAAACTTCGAATACTGGTTGATAGGTGCGTAAAAGCAGAAGTGTATCTCCTAGTACAGAGCGCCACCTATAGATTACGTAATTCTTTATACGAGGAGCCTGGAGAGTTCTGATAAACTTTCTTTTAATATTTTATTTATTTATTTATTTTATTAATAAAATTAATTAATTTTTGTTCTTGGTGTTCATCAGAACTTTCCAGACCACCCCACCACCGTATTTGTATATAATTAATAATAATACCCCCCCCATATAGAAATAGTTCTTTATTTAACAAAATATTTCAGAACTTAATCAAACATGGACATATATTTAATAATTACAAGCAGCATTTATAATTTATGTGCTAAAAAAAAACAATGGAAATTATTAGTTATTTAGCAAAAAATTGTGGAGAAATGATAACCTAATGATGGATGTATTTCTACAACTTTTTAATTAATATATTTATTGGAAAATATAATTAAACTAAAGACTTAATATTTATCTCATAATATTAAATATCGTTTCAAATTATAGACCTGGTGACATTATACGCCATGGCAATCTTCAAAATATTTGGAATTCAGGCAAGCTGCCTCTCTGTTCTAGAAAGCTAGCGATCCTGAAAGTCTGAATGGATATTATAACAAAGAAAAATGTTTTCCCATCTCGGCATCATCTCAAACAGAGAGGGTGAAAGGTGCAACTTTCTTCCATTTCTTTTCCTCTGTCTCATTATCACTTCTACTTCCTTGCTAACGCTCCCCTGTCACTTTTTCTTCAGTAGCCATTTCGTCAAAGCCTCCATTCCCACGTCTTCAGCAATGGTTTTTGACACACACACGCGACAACTGACAACCCAAAGGACCTTACCGCGTACAGATGACTGACACTCACACAGCACGAGACCTGACAGCTCCCTTCAAATCAGCGCAACAAGAATCTTATCAAACATCAGCTGGTTTTTGCGGCGTGAGGTGTCCTTAAAGAGTATGACTCCATCTCTGCTGCCGATGTGTGGAGCATTTGTGCAGAATTTATATATATGCAAATTCATCTATAGAATGACAGTACAGTCACTATTATTTTTATTTCATCAATGGTTTTCTCAACAATGAAGAAAATGTCTCAACTATATTCCTTCGGTTATTGGTCTATGTACACCGGACTGTATGAAACGCTATCTGTCAGTTTTGCTTGTTTTCACTAAACAATATAAGTTTGAGGATATGGTTTTTTTTCAGCTACAAAAATTCAGCCAAATTTTTGTAGCTGAATTTCTGAATATCGGTTTAAAATAAATCTAGAATCATGACATTTTAACCTCATCTCGTGATAAATTGATATGTTGAAAATATTTAGGGATTAATGCAAAGTAATATTTACTTCCATGCTAAAATAAGGCAACAACAATCAATATTAAAAATGCAGCTTATAAACTTTTTTTTTTTTAGGATGACCATTAAGGATGAATTGCTTATATAAGACAACTCTTCCTTCTTTACATCATCCATTAAACCCCTATGGAAACATATTCTATCTAAGGATATTGAGTTTATTATACACACACACACTGGTGTCCAAAAGCTAAGGACAAACTACATTTTAACTGTAAACGAAAAAAATTTCATAACTACAGCCAAATGTGCACACAAATTTATTGCCAGCATACTAATAAATTATATTACACAAAAATGTGTTATATGTTTCGTACAAATTAAATTGCAATACGTTTTTGGCAAAAGTTACAAATATCCTAAGGACGTAGTTAAGGAATTAATGTACAGTGCTTACATAAAACTATGTGGAGAGACATTTTAGTATAGAATATGTCTGTCCCGAACTGCGATGCAGCTCTCACAACAAGATACCATGCTTAGCACCAAGTGATTCAGGAGTTCTTGAGGAAAACTGGCCTACTCCTCCTCCACAGCAAAAACCTTGTTTTTTTTTTCTTTTTTTTTTCTGGAAGGGAATTTCGAGCAGCTAATGAGTCTTCCTATTGTGTTCTATGGGACTGAGATCTGTGCAGCGTGCTGGCCACTCGATTCAATGTCGTTTATTAGTCAGTCCCTTTTTCCAGCACTTGTAGCCTCGGTGCGTTCATTAAGCATAATACGTCACCATACTATGATCACTAGCACTGCTGTATCTATCTCTATCAAGAGCATTTTTGCCATGGTAAGCAGTACCACTTTCATGCAAGATCCAGTGTCGTCTAGAATCGGAGGAAAGACTAAAACAACTCGTCTGTAAATAATACGTTAGCCCATTGATGTATTGTCCAATTTTTATGGACACAACACCACTGTAAACATGCTCTACGATGAGCTGTGGATAAAGGGACGCAGACTACAGGCCTTCAGGTGTATGGGCCTACTTGTTACAGACGTCTTGTCTCAGTTTTTTAAGATATCTGCATAGAATGGAGCCAACGTGCAAGCTGACATGCTGTGGTGCGTTGATTACGTTCTATTGTCATAACTGAAAAGCTGTCTTCATGCTCTGTGGAAAAGCTAGGGCAACTCTTAGTAAACGTCTGGAACGCATTCCATTGGTTTGAAACGTTGCCCAGAGCTTGGATACAATGCTGTGAGATTCCAAACTCTATCAATATCAGTAGTTCGCCCACCGATTAGAGACCCTTACAGATTAGAGACTTCTGCGCATGTCAGAAAAAGGAGAATCCATTCCGATAATAGGGTAATCAATCCGTCTTCTAGGATGAGTTTGTTTATTATTACAGGTCGGAAACTTTAGCTTTTCTTTTACGAACATTGTAGTTTTTAAAGTGTAACTATTTTGCTTGTATAACAGTTGGAAAAATGTACGTAGAATATTAACAAAATTAAAAAAGGTATAGCATAGAACAAAAATTTAACGAAATTAATTTTTAAGAAAGTTTTCTATAATATAAAAATAATTATACAGAAAAACAGAATTTTTTTCAAATGAACTAACTTAGATATTCTAAACTTACAGTTGAGAGAACTGAGACACTCTAATGTCGTAAACCGATTAATAATTTATGAGTTGTTGTGACTCTTTTAATAACCCATGCAAAAAAAAAGGTTGGGAAAAAATACCATTCTCAAATCCTTTTAATCTTCATAGTCATCTGAATCGGTGTCCGAATCGCCATCACTTTCACTTAAACTGATCACCATAGGTTCGCATAATTCTTCGATAATTCTGTCTCTGTCCCAATACATATTTCCAATGAGGTGACATGAGAGCAATATTTTCCCCAGTTTTGAACTGTAATACTTTCAATCACCTGTTCTGAAATCTTAAAAAGTTTCGACACATCAATATCCCCAGTTACGTTGCGATGGCGAATGAAACTTTTCACTTCTGCCCAAACATACTCAATAGCATTAAAACAAAATCCGATTTCATGAAGTATTTTCCTTAAAGTTTCTCTTTTCCAAGGAAAATTAATTTCTTCTTTAAGCACAGGAATCAATTTCGGAACAGTTGGCACTCTTCTCTCGACCACGTAAAATTCGTGAATAGTTCTTCTTATAACGTCTACATCAAAATCATTCAAAGCTACGGTTTCGATGGTTTTCTTTCTCTGGCGCTTTTTTTTAGGAGATTTAAATTTTGGTTTACCTTCACCTTTTGATTCCCTACGAATTCTTTTAACAGTCGCCCCGATACGCCCGCAATTGCACTTGCACGTTTTATGACTTCAGAAAGGGAAACAAGGAGACTGCCTTTTAACGATTCTTTTTCGCAGAATGTCAGCATATTATTCAATATTCTTTTGCAAGAACTACTGAAACGTTTAACAACAGAACTTGTTGACGGTACTGGATCCATCATACAAATTAATAATAAAAAAATAATGCAAAAAAGCGACAACAAAAATCAAGCTACTACTACTAATACAGCAACGACAAGAAAGCACGTGATTTCTCATGTTGGCGACCAATTCCTTCATTTCTTTGTTCCCTTCAGCATGAATCGACTATTCTTGGCGAAACGCCAAGCAGAGATCTACAAACGATGGGCGAACTATAATTCGGAGCCTTCCTCTAGCTTTCCAATAATTCTTCTTCAAGTGGAATCATGTAGATTCTAGATGATTTCGCGCGAGGATCTGAGACATTATAAGATATCTAAGTTGGCAACTTTATTCGTTCAAAGAGCAGCCTTTTACATTTTATCCTGTTGAGTGCTACCACGTGACCCCTTTGCGTGCAATTCGAAAATTTGAATGTGTATCCACTTTCTACTCGAAATCGTCAGTTATGCAAATTGCCACGAGCTCATTCGTCTGAATTTACAGTTGTAATCTTCAGAAATAGTGTTGGTCCTTAGGTTTTGGTTACGTTTAGCTTTAGTTAAGCCTTTTCTAATCAACAGATATTTACGTCCAAGTTATAACTACCTTAAAACTCATATCGACTAATAGTCACCATTTCCCCCCCCCCCTTTTTTTTTCGCTTGCATTGGCTACTTTATAGCGAAACAACATACTTGCAAATTAGAAAAAAAAAAAAAAAAAAAAGACATGTATTGGAAACACTTTCTATTTACTTAGGCCTTCATTGCAGTACTGTCCCTTTTCTATAAATTTCTCAATAGAAAAATATCGTATTCTACACCATCAATATCGAGACATCTTGAAGAGTGCTTCTATTTCTGTTTTGATTAAGTTATTTACCATCTCTCTTTTTATTTCTGTGATTAAGTGGTTTAGCATCTCCGTTACCTTTTTAGGCCATATGAATTAAATTTTCATGTTATCCACCACACCTTTCATTTTATCTCTGGACGGGGGGGGGGATAACTTGTATTTTCGGTATCTTTGCTGGTCATAATGAAATTAACATTACGATAAATTAAATTCCCTTCGCCTTCCTATAAAAATGGTGGATGTAAATTACTAAGGCAATCCAAGAGATTATTGGTGGGTTAAAAATAAATAAACTTGTGAAACTCATTTCGAAACCTATAATCGGATTACAAGGTGTGAAAGTAAAAACTAAATGGAGAAACGAATGTATATAAAAATAAATAAAAAAAACTAGAGTAAATTGACAAACGTACTGTCAAGTGAACAACAAACAGAATCCTGCTTTTTCCCCACCAGCACGTTTTTGTTCACTGGCGAAGAAATGGCTTTTATACTTCTAAACCTGCAGCAATCTTGACATTATAACAACGGATAACTGGAACTCAAAAATACCATTTGTATTTAATTCTATTAGGAAAAAAAATTGATGGAACTAGATTGTTTTCTTATAAAAATATCAACACATGTCAACTAGTTTCACTGTTAAGTTAAAATCAGTCCAGCGAACACGCATCACACAAAGCAGTCTAGCTCAGCCAATATTGACAACACTCCAGTTTTTTCTTTCTTTCTTTTCTTTTTTAAAATGCCCATCAAATGGTTTACTATCGCCTGCGTTATCGGCATGACAACCACAGATTCCTACAAATTTCTAAAACGCCCTCAAGGGGGGGGGGGGCTCTCCCACTGGGAAACAAACTATTGTTTTAAACAATGATAAAAAAAATCCATCGTATATAAACAAACCTACCTGATAATTCCGTGAAGAATGCGGTATTATCTTCTACTTCATTTCAGTGTTGTAGCTTTTGCTACAAATCTGCTAGTTGTTATGCAGTTCACTCATTTAGTATGCTATTAAATTTATTGATAATTTGACTTAGTTTCTCATATTTATTTCAAATTTTATAATATAAAATATTTATAATATTATAAAAATATAGAAAAATATTTATAGAAATGGAAATGTTTTATCAGATTTTTTGTTTTCCTCATGTATGCAGCGACACCTGCAGGATTTCAAGTTTATTATTATCGTAAAAGCCCAACCGATTCTGTGAAAGCTGTGACAACTGTGTAAGGAATAAATATAATTTATATTTGTGATATAGAAAATAATGTAAATTATACGTATTGAAAAAAATCATAAAATGATATAATAATAATTTTTTATAACTTATAAAATACTGTATAATACATATTATACTTACAATAGATACTGTATAATGCAAATATTGAAGATAATTATTTGCCTTATTTGTGTTCTCTTTGTCGTTTTTTAAATAGTGAACTAGCAAGACAGCTGTCAAGGTTGCACTCTACCTAAGCTTTTGAATCACTTCCAATACTTCTTTAAATTTCAATGGCAAACGTTTTATTATTAAACTGTTCTTGATGTAAGTTTGCAGTTTCAGATTGAGGGAAGTTTGTTCTTTTCAAGAAGACATGGAGAGTGAGCGATAGACAGAGAAAGAAAAGATTACCAAACCTTACGAAAACAAACGACGCGAGAAAGGAAAAAACTGTAGCCCACCCTTATTTATTGTTAGTATAAACAGAAATTTACTATTTTAAATCTCTTTATTTTCGAATGATGAGTTCTTCAACCTCTCTGATGTGCCCATTTTTGGGAAATATAAATGTGTGATGTGCTTGATTGTAATACCGGATGGATGAACATATTATAATGGATGGTAGCGCCATCTCTTGACTCCTACTAAAAACAAAACGGAATGAATAATATATATTTATGGGAATTCTACACACCAAGGATTGAATAAATGTATAGGCGGATTATTATGGGTTAAATAATTCGGTTGATGCTGAACACGCTTTTCTTCTACACACTTTACAAATTTATTTCATGTTTATATTTTGCTACCTGAGAACTTCAGAAGGTTTCTTAATTTACAGAAAGCCTTCCACGTTTCTTTTTTTTCTTCACGAAATCTTAATTTTTCGAAAGTATTTAAATGCTAGATAGCAGACTATAAAATTGTTATAATAGCATTTATCCTTAAATTGTGGCATTTTCTCCTTTCATTAACTTACTTCTTATACTTCTTTCAATAGTGAGGATATTTTTGAGAACAGGACTGGTGGTGGGAGGACTAGGGGACCTCCATGGAAGCTGGGCAAGAGTGTGGTTAGTAAGGGTGTTGCAGCTGGGATTTTTACTTTTCGAATGGTGAATGAGTGGAATAAGCTGCCTGAGTCTGTTGTGAGTGCTATGACAGTGAATGAGTTCAAGGCAAAGTATGATAGATACTTTGTGAATGTCGAATAGTTTTGATGAACATGATGTTTAAGGCCTCCCTTGATGAGTCTAAGGACTCCTTGGAGTCGCCTGTGATAATAATACCTGATTGACTGTTGGATCACAGTCAATCAGGTATTTCACACTTCACACTTCCTCATTTCACACTTCCTCATTAAGTCTTTGTTCATGCAGTGCACTATTTTGACTGTAAGATGGTCCAAAAATATTTCTTAATACTGTTCTTTCAAATGTAATAGCTTTTCTATTATTATATGGACAACTCCAAGGAGTCCTTAGACTCTTCGAGGGAGGGCCTAAACATTATGTCAAGAACTATCCAACAATGCATGGTATCCATCATACTTTGCTTTTTGCTTTGAACTCATTCATGGTCATGGCACCCACAACAGACTCTGACAACCTATTCCACTCATTCACCACTCTCCAAGCAAAAAACCTAGTTCTAACACCCTTGCTCAGTTTCCATGGGTGGCCCCCTAATTCTTCCACCACCAGACCTGTTTGGAAAAATTTCCTCTGAATTAATCTTGTAATAACCATTCAGTAATTTGTATGTCTCAATCACATCAACCCCTTTCTGCCTGTCACCCAATCTCTGTAACCTACAAATCTTCAACCTGTCATCATAAGACTCATTCCATAGACCTGCTAACATCTTGGTCACTCGCTTCTAGAGCCTCTCCTCCTCATCCCTAAGAAACCCAGGTGACTAGATCTGTGCAAAGTAGTCAATATCACGTCTTACCAAGGATCTATAAACAGGTATAATAACCTGCTTGTCAAGGTATTCTTCAGTACCCAAGTGATCTGATGAGCTGATTTAGCCATATTTGCTATGTGCCCTCTAAACTTTAACTCTCTATCCACCAATACTGCCAAATCCCTTGCTTCATCAATTTCCTGGAGTACAGTTTAATTAATGTAGTAATCTTTTCACTCCAAAACGCATAACCTTACACTTTGCCACATTAAGCTGATATCCATTTTCTTTTGCTCATACTGCCAGTCTATTTAATTTATCCATTAATGCAAAATTTTAACAACATCTGTATTAACTATTGCTCTATCCAATTTTGCATCATCAGCAAACTAAATAGTTCTTATCAGATCTTCCTACATTGTTAATGTACAACTTAAATAGTAATGACTCAAAAAGAGCCTTGTGGCATGCCACTAGTTACAGGCCTTCTACTGGACTCTACTCCTGAATAAACTACATTCTAGTATCTCTCCATCAACCATCCTCTTATCCGCTTCACCCTATGAGCTGCAATAGCTCATAGGGTGAAGCGGATTTTTTAATTAGAATTTCATGTGGTATCTTGTCAAAAGCCTTTGCAAAGTCCAGCAGTATCACTGTAAACCCATTACCCTTATCCAATTCAACTGTATTACAAAATGTGAACAAGTTACCAAGGCATGACTTATCCTTCTCAAAACCACATTGTCCCATGCTGCATCCCATTTCCATCTATCTATCCATTCCTGTATTTTTCTCTTGACCAACTTCTTCAATACTTTGACTACAACTCCTGATTGTTCAGTAATTTGCTACATCAATCTTGGAGCCTCTTTTATGCGATGGAACTACTTTCTCCTCTTCCCCCCCTGTGACCAATCCAGAGCTGAGACTTAAACATGTTCCAAGGCACTACCAATTCCCTAGCACCTTCTGATAAAACTCGAGTTGGTATACCATCTAATCCCAAAGCTGTATCAAGGTTCTTCTGTAATATTCTATGCAACTCCAGTTCATTTACCTCAGTTTCCATGTAAACCTTTGCTTCTCTTGTTACTGGAATATCTCCACCTGGATGATATACTCTTGAAAAAGTGTTCACTTAGTAATTCTACTATTTTGCCTAACTCAGTTACCACCCTACCATCGGCATTCATTAAAATCATTCTTCCTTTTACTGGAACATATCGAAAGAACTGTTTGGATTATCTTTGACCTGCACTTCTAATTACCTTTCATACTCTGTTTTTGCCTTTCTCACCATACTAGTTACCCTTCTGGCCTGTGCTTTGTACTGCTCATGTGCCTGCAGGTCACCTTTCTTCTTGAATTCCTTCCACAAATTTTTATTTTTTTGTAGCTCCAGCTTAATGATGATATTCATCCATTTAACTCCAACTTGATTTTTCTGACTCTAGGCATGCAGTCTGCTATTACTGCCTTCAAACACTTCATTACCACTTTCCATGCACTACCTAATACCATGGCATTGATCTAAGCAATCTTCTAAGTTTGTCATACTTAAATCTGTAATTCCACACATATACCCCCTCTTAACTGAAAATTTCACACATTTAGCTACCTCCCAGTTTGAGACATATGATCACTCTCACCAACTGATAGCAGTGTGGTCATGCTGGTTACACACAAATTCTCTGATCAATAGTGCAATTGGAAGAATGATGGTATGTTGTGCCCTTCAATTGGAAAGGCCTAAGTTTGATTCTCATTGTAACGAGAGGAATCTTATGGGTTTTTTCAATTATGTGAGTTAGTCGATCTCATATGGAGGTAGCAGGGTGTTTTCTCCTTGAAACTCAAGTTTTTCATCCCACATACAGACAAATTGGCCTTGAGAAAATGCAGTTTACAGACAAAAAATACTAGTGGTGGGCAGTGGATGTCATTGATGTAGATGATGATGGTAGTGGCAGTTTGCTGTAGTTGGTGGAGATCTGTGGAGTAGATGCCCTCCCTCGATGAGTCTTTGGACACCTTGGGTGTCATGTAATAATAATTACTAGGTAGATCTAGCACTCTCAATCCACTAGTTCATTCCATCACATGCTACCTCAGTAATTATTCCTTAGTAACTGCATATATTCCATTTCCTTCCTTCATTCCTCCCATTGTCCTTTCAATTGGACTCCTTCCAATCTATGTTCCCAAAGTCCCCCATAATTAATATAACATAATAATTACCTGCCCTCCCTCACTGAGCTTATTTACCGATACATACTATCCCAATCATCCTTTACATCCTCTAATCTACGGTTGCCCCTTCCCCCTTATTTTTCATATAGTTTATGCCAATTTTGCCACCCCATGCAAATGCACATCTTGCACCGTCAATAGAGCCAGCCCTGTCCTGGTCTATAGAAGCAACCAACTGTATATTTTGTTCTGCTGGCCTCAAATGTGCTATTTTCACTGGCAGTTCATTGACTATCATCAATAATACTACTACCCCATTTTGTTCTCTATCTTCCATGAAAATACTTTTCACATGCTACATGCTATTCCACTACCTATATCATCTTCTGTCAGCCATGTCTCAATGCAAACAACTTTGGGTCAGGATGAACTAAATAATGCCAAAAAAACTCTTTCCCCTTGTTCCAAATGCTCCTGGCATTAGTGTACATAAAGTCTATACATAAGTGTCTATAAAGTGCAATAGACCCTTTGGCCCACTGCTGTCCTTAAGCTTTATACTAACTATCCATTCTGGTTTGTTATTAACAGTGGTACTAACTTAGGCATTTTCTACACATTCTTTCAAATGTCTGTGTACTCGCACAACAGCTTTCTCCCCTAAAAGCTGTTTTCCCTGATTTTGCACATCCACTTTTTTCGTTCAACAACACTTTTTCCATACTCTGAACACCAAACCCATTCAGATGCAAACCATCCTTCTTATGTAAGTCCTTTTATCTGTCAAACTCATTCCACATCATTCCTCTTGAATAACCAATTATAGACTTATTTGCTATTATGGCCCTCCTTCTCAGCTCAACTCTGTCATACTGTGGGCTGACTCACTATCTTAACTCTCTCACTCTTTTCTTTTGCTGCTTTCAGTAACTCTTTCATGTCCTCCCTCATACCATACTTTTCTCCTTTCAAATCATTTGTTCCAAAACAATTATCTCTTTCACTTTACCCTTTTAAATAGCTTTGAAACATGGGCTCATCTAGGATTATCTCCCTTTGATGTTGACCATGTTTCACAATCATAGGTTAACATTAGGCATAGATTTACAACTTAAAGTTTTCTTTGGGTTCTTCCTGATATTCTAGATTTTAGAGCTGTAAGACTGCAAAATATCCACAAGTGGCTTTCTCATTTCTCACCTCTTGATGCATATCATTGTATTGTTAGTGTTGACTCCTAGACATTTGCAATTATCCACTTGCTCAAAGATAATCATCAATAACCAAGTTGGATCAGTCCTCATAGGTCCTTAAAATGCATATATATTTAGTCTTTTCCTCATTATGATAAAACTATAGGCTTACTTGCCTTAATTAAATTAAATGTAGTTTATATATCATCCTTATGAGTCTCCAAGGATGTTCTTCTGATTCATTTCCATTTCCCTTGACAAAGTCCAGATTTTATTTCAAAAATTGAATATTTCAGTAAGAAATATCTTGCAGAGGGTGTGGCAATTACATAGTTGTTCCATTTACACACAAGTTATATTTATTTATTATTATTTTTTAATCTGTCCCTTGTCTGGAAGAACTAATGCTGTGAAATGCTTCTGTAAATCAATATGTAGCTCTGTGTGCATGATTATGGTGACAACTGCTATGTTGGAGAAATAACTTTAAATTAAAATAGCAGTTGTCACCATAATTTTTCTATAATGAATGATGAAAGAATGGCTAAAAAGCATTCCTAAAAATATCTTCTGGGACTGCTTAAAAAAGCAGTGGAAATGCTAGGTGTGTATTTACATAAAGTAAATCTGTTTTCAGCAGGACAGGTTAATTTTTATCAACAGCTCATCAATAAAAAATAAATTCAGTATGTCTTGTTAAAAATTTGATTCATGGACTTCTGTTCTCTTCTGAGTGGGTGGGTGAGTGGATGTTTTGGATGCAAGAACAGCAAAAGTCATACTGCACCATTATAAAGGTTACATAAGCACACACTTCTGAACATACCTTGTTTGAGCAAGTTATTTTATTAAGATACATACAGTGTTTTGCAGCTTCTGATTTTCTAAATTTACTTGTTTCAAAAATGCTCTCTCTCTCTCGCACAATACAATTTAACTTTCTTCAGATTAATGTAAAGGAAAGAAAGTATCATGATTCAATCTGTAAATTACATTACATTACACTCTAAAGTTTACTTTGGTAGAATGAAAAACTCTTAATCTTGAAGCTTGAATACATGTTTAATGCAAATCCCATATTTGGTTTTGGCATTAACCATTTCTTAGAGTGTGGGTATTTCAATAGTATTAATCACAACATACAATAATTTTTATTATGCTCTGTGCCAAAACCATTTGGCACAGAGCATAATAAAGTAACTGTGAAGTAGTTAAGATAAAAAGCCAAATGGCTAGTTTTCTGGCACCTTAATATAGAAAAATAAGGGGATAAACATCCTTTGTTGTTTTATAGCCAGTAAGCGAAACTAAAGATCGATAACTACGATCTATAAGTTTCATGCCGAAAAACTATCAGCGAAGGCAATTCGAAGTAAAGGTGGAGCAAGCTCCCTCACTATTCTTGATATTTTCTCATAATGTAAAACACAGCTCCTAGGAGATGTAATACTGTCATTACATTATGAGGAGAGGTCACTACCCAGACCGGTTTCAACCTTTTTTTGAGGTCTCATCAGTGAGTAGGTAGACCTGGAAGATATCAAAACTTAGTGAAAAGAACTTACATACCTTCACTATACGAATGCCATAAAGGTGTAATTATATTTTAGTTAAGATAAAAAGCCATTTGGCTTTTTATCTTATATTTTAATTATATTTTAGTTTAGTTTTTTTATATTTTAGTTAAGATAAAAAGCCATTTGGCTTTTTATCTTAACTAAAATAGAATTACACCTTTATGGCATTCGTATAGTGAAGGTATGTAAGTTCTTTTCACTAAGCTTTGATATCTTCCAGGTCTACCTACTCGCTGATGAGACCTCAAAAAAGGTTGAAACCGGTCTGGGTAGTGACCTCTCCTCATAATGTAATGACAGTATTACATCTCCTAGGAGCTGTGTTTTACATTATGAGAAAACATCAAGAATAGTGAGGGGGCTTGCTCCAATCGTAGTTATCGATCTTTAGTTTCGCTTACTGGCTATAAAACAACAAAGGATGTTTATCCCCTTATTTTTCTAACTGTGAAGTAATTAAGACTGCATACTGTAATTGAAAAAAAGAACAAACATCTTAGCATGGTATCCACTAAGCCAAGATTTATAATTAGCCTATTTCCATTTGAGTCAAAGGTGGTTTTAATATAATGGTTTCCTAAATATGGCCATACTAGCTGAGATAGAGAACTGTTTCATTGCTGATGACTTCAAAAATATTCTTTAAGACTTGTAATAGTTTTGTTGTATACTTGTTTTCTTCCATTTAATCCTGAGTGAAAGGATGCTAGTACTCATTGCTATAATGAGTATTGTATGTATCTCTTATGTTCTCCAAAATGTTAACAGTTCTTTCCCTGTCCAAAAAAGGCTAAGTTGCAGGTTCATGGCACTTTATTATAACATCTGGATGTGTCCAATGATGGAGGTTGTCCTTACGAGAATGAAATGGGTTGTTGGTTTAAAAGTGGTGTGAAGATAAACAGTCATATCCTCTCAAGGTGGAATTTGAAGAAAGCAATAATGATAGTGGCTTTGAGGCAATTTGGCATAAAGTTGAGGTTGGCACAAATTTTAGATATTCAGTATGAGCCAGGAAATGCAGAGGGAAAAGATTCTGAAATGGTCAGACAGATGAGCGACAGGTGGTTTATAATATGGGTGACTTTAATTATGGAAGTATTGACTGGAAGCAGAAAATATGCATGAGTAAGGAAATCAAATTTCTTGAGCTATTCAGGGACAATTATCTTATGTAGCATGTAGTTGAGGCAACATGTGGGACTTGAGTGTTAGATTTAATATCATCTCATACAGTGATGATAGAAGTTATCGCCACAATATCACCAGTTAGGGAGAGTAATCATGTGGTTTTGATGCAGAGAGTGAAATGGAGAAGGTATAAAGAATAAGGTACCCATTATCAGCATAAGGGGCAGACTATGAAGATGACAAGTGTAGTAAGGAAAGAGAAATTGGCATATGAAAAGAGCTTGGCTGAAGCAGCAAAGCCCCAGAGAATTTTATGGTTACGTTGCTAGTGGAGAAAAAGGGTGATTATGGAAAGGCTGACTTTAGAAGCAACATAACTATAGAGAATTCATGGTTATGTTACTACTATATCTTCAGCAGATGTGATGCGTTCCATATGGTGAAGATATGGTGGAAATGTTTAATGAGTATTTTTAGTGTATTCCATGTGGGTGGGGGGGGCTAAGAGTAGTGTTAAATAGCAATAGGAAGGGCAAACAACTGACAGTATAAGAATGGGAAGTGTTTAGAATATTAAGTAACCTTGATGTTAATTGAGTTGTGGGATTGGATGGGTATCACCATGTATATTAAGGAAATGTGCAAATGAGCTGGTAGTGCTCTTGATTTGGTTGTTCAACAGAAATCTGACAGCAGGAACAGTCCCAGAAGGGCAGAAAGAAGGAAAAATAGTGCCAATGCATAAGAGAGAATTATTATTATTTTTACAGGCATCTCCATGGAGTCAGTAGACTCATCGCGGGAGACCCAAACTATCAAAACAATATCTATCATATCTGTTCTTGAATTCATTTACAGACGAAGAACTCACAACTGAGTCGGGCAATGCATTCCACTCATTCACCATCCTCCAGGCAAAAAACCTCGTTCACCCTTGTTAACCACACTTTTCCTTAATTTCCAGGGATGACCTCTTGTTCTTCCATCACTATCACACAGCTAAAACATTTCATCCGCATCAACCTTATAAAAACCTTTTAGTAATTTAAATGTTTCTATCATATCCCCTCTCTTCAGCCTATCAACCAACCTTTGCAATCCACAAGCTCTCAATCTATCAATGTAGGGAGCATTTTTTACATCACTCACCAACTCCTCTGAACTCTTTCCATAACCTCCTCATCTCCAAGGAATCCAGGTGACCAGACCTGAGCACAGTAATCCAAATGTGGAACTATCAATGCTTTATAAAGGGGAATAATAATCTCTTTATCTACTGGATGTTAGTGTGTTCCTTAATAACCAAGTAATCCTATGTGCAATCTTGGACACCTTAGCAATGTGTCCCCTGAACTTCATCTCCCTATCTACCAACACCCCCCGAGTCCCTAGCCTCATCAATCTCTTGGAGTACCGTTGCATCAATGTAGTACACAGCTGGTAATCTTTTAATCCCAAAATGCGTAACTTTGCACTTTTCCACATTGAACTGACATCCATTTCCTTTTGCTCATTTTATCAGCTTATTTAAATCATTCTGCAAACTCTCAACATCAGCTTGATTTTTTATTGCACTACCCAACTTTGCATCATCAGCAAACAATTGAATATCTCCTTTTAAGCCATTTCCTATATCATTTATGTACAAATTAAACAACAATGGCCCAAGCACAGAGCCCTGAGGCACACCACTGGTCACCTGTCTCATCCTGGACTCTGCTCCTCCATACACCACCTTCTGGTATCTCTCCCTGAGCCATTCTCCTATCCATATCACCAGCTTAGTATCCATCCCCCATCTGCTCCAATTTGCACAACACTATTCCATGGGGTATCCTGTCAAAAGCCTTAGCAAAATCCAGAAGTACTACCGTGTAGCCATTTCCTTTGTCTAACTCAGATGTCATTCTATTATAAAAAGTTAATAAATTGCTAAGACAGGATCAACCTTTAACAAAACCATGTTGGCCCCTATAGAGTATCATATCCTGATCCACCCATTCTCGAATTTTGTTTTTAACCAACTTTTCCAATACTTTTACCACCACTCCCGAAATGATGATTGGCCTGTAATTAATTACCGCAGTTTTAGAGCCACCTTTATGCAAAGGACTTTGCCTTCTTCCTTCTACTCCCTAGAGATCATACCAGAGTTCAAACTTAAGTTAAATAACAAAGTAAGAGGTGTTGACCATTCCTTTGCACATTCATGCAACACCCTGGCTGATATTCCATCTAAACCTACAGCAGTGTTCGCATTTAAATTTTGCAATATACTGAGTACCTCTGATTTCTTAACTTCAATTCTCATATTAGTTATTGCTACAGATATATTCTCAGTTGAGTGATAGACTTTTGAAAAGTGATCACTCAATAACTCTATTACATCTGAATTGGTCACCTCGATACCATCGGCACCCACTAAGGTTATCCTTCCGAAGTCATTCTTCCTTTTACTACATAGTGGAAGAACTCTTTGGGATTACCCTTGATCTTCTTGGCTAAGGACTTCTCATAATCTGATTCAGCTTTTCTTACTATGGTGATAACCTTCCTAGCTTGAGCCTTGTACTGCTCATGGGTGTACTGATTGCCTTTCTCCTTGTAAATTCTCCATAACATCTTTTTTTTTTTTTTGCAGATCAAGTTTGATAGTACTACTCATCCATTTAACACCTACCTTGTTTGTCTTCCTGACCATGGGGACACAATCTGATATTGCCTTCCTCAGATACCCACTGATTTTATCCCATGCACTGCTAATATCTTTCTCCTGCAATATGTTCTGCCATGGGACTGCTGCAAGCTCACTCCAAAGCTTGTTATAATTGCCTAACCTGTAGTTCCGTATATATACCCCTTCTTAAGTGAGAAATCCACAAATTTTGCAACTTCCCAAGTCAATACCACATGATCGCTCTCACCAATTGGAGGTAATGAGGACACCTTACTTATGCATACATCCTCTGAACCAATGACCAGGTCCAACATCTCACACCACGTGTCCCCTCAGTTATGTGCTGCTTCAAGTAATTATCGCGGAGAAGAGTATGAATTCCATTTCCTTTTTGCCACGTGATATTTCCTCCTTTCGATTGATATCACCATAATTAAAATCCCCCATAATAATCACTAACCCTGCACTCATTGTACTAATTTGCTGATACATGAATTCAATATCACCCCCTATACCCCGACCTATAGCAGCAGTCAACTATATATTTGGTTGCGTTGGTCACTATTTCACACCAGACTGCTTCAAATGTACTATCATTCAAATGTCTATCATTTTGATATACTACTTTCTTTGGCTGCAACTCATCAGCTATCATCAACAGTACTCCTCCCCCCATTCTATCTTCTCTATCCTCCCTGAAAATACTGTACCCATCACATTCAATTTCAGTGACCACATCTTCTACTGACAGCCAAGTTTAACTAATGCCTACAACTTTACTTTTGGTGAGATTGCACTGACTAATGCCAAAAATTCTTCCCTCTTATTTCGAATGCTTCTTGCATTTGTATACAAAAATTGCAGATTCCCTTTAGTTCCTGTACCTGCTTTAGAACTGATAAAGATGTCACTAATTTCAGTAGTCCCATGCCGATTTTTATCCCCTCTATTCTGCAGTTTATTCCACGAATAAGGATCAACAATTATACAATCACTGCTTAAGTTTCTCCCTCTTACACTTAACCTTTTCAATTTTAGTTTCCCTGCCCACTTACTTTAACTTGTTCAGGAAACAGTAACTTATTTAATAGCTTATGACCTTCCATGTTCAGATGCAATCCATCTCTTGTATATCAGATTTGGTCACCTAGGTTTCTTCTTGATGGGGAGGAGGTGGAGAGGATCCAGAGGCGAGTGACCAAGATGATAGCAGGTCTGTGGAATGAACCGTATGAGAACAGGTTGAGGATTTGTGGGTTGCAAAAATTGGTTGATAGGCGGAGGAGGGGAGATATGATTGAGACATTCAAATTACTGAAGGGTTTCTATAAAATTAATTCAGAAGATATTTTTGAGAACAGGGCTGGTTGTGGGAGGACTAGGGGACATCCATGGAAACTGGACAAAAGTGTGGTTAGTAAAGGTGTTAGAGCTGGGTTCTTTACTTTTAGAGTAGTGAATGAGTGGAATGCGCTCCCTGAGTCTGTGGTGGATGCTGTGACAGTGGATGAGTTTAAGGCGAGGTATGATAGATACTGTATGAATGTCAAATAGTTGTGATGAATATGATTTGGGGCCTCCCTCGATGAGTCCAATGACTCCCTGGAGTTGCCCGTAATAATAATAATAATAATAATAATTATCATCGCTCGTCTGCTTAACTCATAATTGTCAAAACGAGGCAGCGCACACACTATCCTCCCATTGACACTTTTCTTCTTCACGATATCTAAGTGTTCTTAAATCTTTTGCTACTCGATTTATACTACCACTTAGGTCATTTGTATCCACCATAACTATCATCTTTTCTGCATCATGCCCACTCTTTATTGCTAAAGCCTCTCTCTCTCTCTCTATTGTTCCACCAGCTAAGCACTCCTCAGGCATACCGCTCTCCATACCCTTAATCATAGAATCACCATATATTTTACCACTCATAATTTCATTCAAGTCCAAACAAGAGTCACTCGCGACCTAATTTTCTATGCTATTCAGCATGACTCTCCCAGTTTCATTACTCAACACTCTTTTACTTACTTCCTCACTACCACAACATCTCGTTTCTTCTAGAACTCTTGTGCTTTCATTTTGTTGACTCCCAATCACTTCCATACTATTTATTTCTTCATCAATCACCAAAGACTCTCCCATACTTAATCCGGTTCTAGTTACTTCCGCTAGTGTAATCTCCATAGACCTAATCTCTCTCTCTCTCTATTCAACCCATTTAACTCTGTTTTAATTTCCAGAATCCCCTTACTGAGCACTTCCAATTCCTCTTGCAAAAAATGAAGGTCATTTTTCATTTTTCCGAACTCCTGCCGAAGTTCATCCGCTATGGTCCCGACGTCTGCTTCCATGCCTAATCGTTCCAGCCTGTCCCGACACTGCTCACATACATCGACGTTTTCTTTCTTCTCATTTAGCAAACAGTCCATAGATCCTTTACATTCCTCAGCACATACATATAACAGTTCCCGCAATGCATCCACTGTGAAAAATCCAAATACAGAGCCAGACTTTCGTAGAGAAGTTCTGCAAGCTGCTGGTGTATGCTTCTTGTTGGACAAGAGTCACTCTTATCCTTCTTTAGTTGCTGAAGTAGTGAAACAAACCACAGTGAAAACACAATATATAGAACAGAATTCCAAACAATAACACCACTGAAGGACACTTGTATCAACTGCAACACAATTTGAGACAAAAAGGCACACTATATTTTAATTTAAAAACACGTTTTCCTACACAACTCAACACAACCGCCACGTTCACTAACGACACTAGTGCCACACCAAATCAGTAACGTCCAACTATAGGCCAGTGTGTATATATATCAAATATAGTGGGGTGTTATAGATTGATGAAAATGCAAGGCTTTCGAGAGAGAGAGAGCAGTATGGGTTTGTTAGGGAGTAGGTCATACTTAATAATTTGGTTACATTTTATAATAGGGTGACTAATGTATTGAATGACGTAAGATGCTTATACAGTGATTTATTTGGATTTTGCTAAAGTATTTGATCAAGTACCACATGATAAACTACTGTTGAAATTGGGCAGGAATAGGTCATGGGATTGAATAGGTCATTTGGAAGCTTGGTTACAAGGCTTGTTGACTAATAAGAGCCGGAGAGTTGTGTATGAGGTACAAAATCCCAAAAAAAGGAAGGTGATCAGTGGAGTGCCACAGAGTTCTGTTCTGGGTCCACTGCTGTTTAACTTGCATATCAATGATATAGTTCATGGTGTGAAAGGAGATATTCAGTTGTTTGATGATGCTAAATTAGGAAGAGTAATGTCAAGAAATTCTGATGTTTTCTTGCTAGAAGAGGATTTGAATAGGTTGGTACTTTTGGCTGAAGAATGGAAATGTTGCTAAGCGTAAAGTTATGCACTTTGGCCAGAGAAGAGGAAATCAGGTATACCACATTGAAGGATCTTCGCTTCAGGGGATGGAGGCAGTTCAGTTTATGATATGTCCCTCCCGAACTTCAAAGGGGGACATGAAAATTGTAAGGGTTACCCAAAAAATCGCAGCTATAATGCAAAGAATGCTGACATGTAAAGATAAGGAGGTGAAAGCTCCATTCTATAAGATGCAAATTAGGCCTCATTTGGATTTCTGTGCACAGATCTGGGAAACATTGAGAGAGTGCTGAGGTGAATAATCAAGACTGTCTCAGGACTGTAGAATATTGAATATGAGAATAGATTGAGGGAATGTGGTCTTCAGAATTTGACAGATAGGAGGGGTGTGTGTGTGGTGGGGGTGATATGATTGAGATGTATAGACTGGTGAGAGGAGCCTATTGCATGTGAATAAAGAAGTGAAAAAGAGATATTTTTCTTGGCAGGTGATGAACGAATGGAATGCATTGCCAAAATAGGTGGTAAGTGTTTACAGGAAGGTATGATAGTTTTTGAGGTCTGCGAGTATTTGACCTCCTGCGACAAGTCTTTGGACTCCATTTGAAAACATTTTTTTCCACTCAATAAGAATTTTCTCAGTGATGTCTGCTTTTAGTCAGTAAAGTGAAATTAAAAAGTAAAATTGAACCTACTCAATGAAAGTTTAATAATGTTTTTAAAAAAAAACCTTGGTTCACTGGTTTGCTAATACAGAATATCTGTAATTATTGTAAACATTAGAAAAATACTCATTCAAAAGAATTAAGAAACAAATCTTTTAGCATTTATTTTCACAAGACAGCTAGCTGTACAAGACGTCTGATGCACATAAACTCTATATCAATAACAAGTGAATCCAAAATGCAGATTTACAGTATTTGAAAATATTGAAATTATTGTTTAAGTTGCATGAATAATTCAATAGCTGCAAACATGCTAGGACAACTATAAAAAATGATCACTTATGTATGATGTGTTTACAAAAGAATTCAGTACAGTACTACACTCCACAGCAATTTATTTTGAAGCATTTCTCACAGAATAAACAAAACAGCCATGATGTATGGGTATGAAGTGTGATTAACTCTGATACCTTCAGAGTTGATCACACTTCAAATTATATCACAATTTTCATATAATAAACAGCCTATTAGTATTCATCATGGCAGATTTTATTATCTCAAACTGATTTAAACAGTTAGTGTGTAAATTATTAATAGACAAGCAACTGAAAACTGCAGTTGCGAGCTGCTCGTCTGTTAATGATTTACTGAACTAGCCATTAAAAAAAATATCATAATATCTAAAGTTTAGATAAGAAGTAAAGCTACCAGTGGCGGCCCGTACATAAGCACTGCGACACTGCAGCATCCCCAAGGAAAAAATTTAATTTTGTTTGTGTTTATAAATAATAACAATGCTTACAACATTATATAAATGCAATACAACCTGTTAAAGGTTACAGCTTATGTTTTGACAGTGATTGAATAGTTAATAACTGGAATTGTTCGATTAACGCTTTAGATTACGAAATAGATACACTGCGATCTAATGCAATGTCAGAATTATCATGTTCAACCAATCGCAGCCAGACTCGCCGATATTCATTTGCGCTTCTCATTGCACGTAACTAGTGAATCTGACACTGCTCTTTGGGCAGTGTATGCTTGCACGTGTTATTCTTTATTGGTGCGTGTTCGTGGTGAGGGTGAACTATTTTTTGCAAATCTTATTTCAGTCTGTTAAAATAACACATAATTATTTATTTATTATAGATACAGGGCTGAATTATGACGAGTGTCACTGTTGAAAATATGAAAAGAATTATATTTTTTTCAATTATCGTTACACGAAACAAATCCACTGCGATCTAACACAGTGTGAGAATGATCGTGCCAATTGCAGCTAGACTTGCCGATATTCGTTTACGCTTGACTGATATGATACACTGCTCTTTGGGCAGTGTATCATATGCTTGCTATCGTTATTTCTGTGAAATATGAAACTTTTATTATTGGTGTTTGTAAGTGGTGAGGGTAAAATATTTTTAATAAAGCAATTTTTTAACATGTAAATTTATTTATTAATAAACTGGTTACTGATTAGAAAAAAAAGATTTTTTTAAAAAATTTTATTTTGTATATGCAGCACCCTCACTTAAAATTTTCACCAGCCGCCACTGAAAGCTACTGTATTTAAAGACCTAAATATGTATCATTCCTTCTTAGACAGACTTCAACATGTCTCTGTTTATGAATATCTGTAAGCTATTCATAGATTGGTATGAATTGCACTGCATAATAAGATCTTACATGCAACTATGTCAGAGTAACATTAGGTAACAGGGAGTGTATACAATATGCAAATATGATTAGGAAAAAATTTAAGTGGCTCATTTTAAACAATTTCAAGTGAAATAGTCTGCTGACTCAAGTTTCTTCTTTTTAACTCATCAAAATTTCATCTTGATGTTTACATGTGCAAACATCAAACATGCATAATTATAATTATGTGACACCTCCAGGGAGTCCAAAGACTCATCGAGGGAGAGTATGCCAACAGCATCGAATGATTGTTCCCCTTCCAACTACTAACCGCGCTCAAACTTGCTCGACTTTTTGCGAGCCATTAGTAGCAGAGGCTCTACCAATCAACCAACCTTTGCTGGCATAATAATTCCATTTTCTCCTTCCACTGTAATATATATTACTGAATATATACTACAGTGGAAGTTGCCACCAGCCTGGCTGGCCGAGTGGTTAGCGTATCCGCTCTCCAGCCAAAAGGCTGCAGATTCGAATCTTGCCATGGGCATGGATGTTTGTAATTGTCTGTGGAAATACTAGTGGTGGTGGTCGGCGGTAGATAGCGTTGGTGTAGTTGCAGTCGGTTGGTGGATTGAGTGGTGGAGACAGAATTGTAGAGCAGGTGCCCTCCCTCGATTAGTCTTTGGACTCCCTGGAGGTATCAAATAATAATAATATATCCCTAACATTTCTGCATGCTGTATAAAAAATTAACCAAACTGTAAAATAAATATAAAACATCATTTATGAAAATTAATACAGCCCGACAAGCAATGCAATGCTTTGGCTAAATTTACAAGCATTTGCTATATTATTATTACTCTCTCACACAGATATACAAAAGGAGCACCAAACTTCCTAATTTTTACAAAAAACTGCTACTGTTTAAGAAATCATTTATAATCTAGATGAAAAGTCTGAGATCAAAATTTGAGACCTTTTGCTAGATTATCTTCATTGGAAAAAAAATGTTATGTAAAATCTGATATGATAAAACATAATATCTGTATTGCAACTCATTATATACAGAACAGACAGCATATTGAAGGAAAAATTCATAAAAAACAAACAAAAAAAAATCACACATGCAGTAAAGACAGATGCGCACAGAAGCAGACAATAAAACAAGGATAGACATTAGAGTTTATCAGTGACATCTTTTCTAATGCAGAGAAAAACTGCATACAGACTAAGTGAAATTTGAAGTACTGTAGTATAAATTATTTAGACAACCTAACAATTTTAAAACCACATAATTTATTAACTGTAGGCTTCATATATTTAAGAATAACACCTTAATCACATGATATGAGCATGTAAAGCCACAGCTTTTAAATGTGGACAAGACAGGCAGTACATATGCACATTGTTAACTTCAACTAATACAACTGCTCAACACTAACAATGCATATTTATAGAAAAATGCAATAAATACCTTAATGACAAATTGTAGTAAAGTAAGAAAAAAAATCAATTTTTTACTTTGTATCAAAACTGAAATATACTGGCTATTATGACACTTCATTTTGTAATAATGCTTCATAATTTTTGTTATCAAGAATCTTTGAGTAAAATGCAAATAGGACATTAGTTAGAGATAATTTTATGTTCTAGATAATTAAACATTATTTGATCTCCATGTAGTCTCTACTAAATGATTAAGAGAAGGAAGGGAAAAAATGCATTTAAGTGAAAGATCATAAAGCATTTTTTTTTTGTCTTAACCATATTGAAGTAAAGCTTTAGCAAAACTATTAATGCAATATTTACAGTTTTTATTTTTAAATCTACAGAACTTATTACTTGCAACATAGTTTAGTGTGAAAAATGTACTAATTCAGCTACTAGAACCAACCCTGGTAATAGAAATTCTTTCTATCAGTTGAGAAATATTCAACAAGAAATTATATTCTTGTCTCCATACTTTACTATAGTATAAATAAACAAAAGAAGTTTTCATGTCAACTAATTTCATAATTTCCTAGGCACTATACTTCTGTGTTAGAGTGAATACCCAGGGAAAACTTATGGCAAAGTCAGCTGCTGTCAAATATAAAAAAATGTTGCAAATTATTATTTGCTTATACAATATTAGGATAAAATATAGATGAAGCAAGAATATAATTTCTCGTTAGGTAATATGGTTTTCAATTACAATCTCTAGTAATTTATTAAACTGAAAGTACATTTTAATGTAATGCAAAAACAGTGAAGAGTTGTAAACTAATATGCCTGTTTAAGTTTATTTTAAAATGGTTATCTATTTCTTCTTTTATTCATTCTGACATAATTAATGTCCATACTTTTTTTCTTCTTATTCTGTAAAAAAAAAAAATTTGCAACCCAGTCTATGATACTAATTATTAAGAATCATGTCAACTCAGATAATGTAAAGGAAACTCCATGCGTCAGACTCTTTAGTTTACCAAACTAAAAACTATAACTCCAAAAAATGTACAAAGAAATATCCTATAGAATTATGTGTACTCCAGCCCACAAATTTCAAATTAACCTATCCATCATTAAGTTGTTTTAGCTATCTACTTACTTTATTATAACAAGGTGATGAATACATTGGACAAGGGGATGCATGTACAGTAATATATTTAGATTTTGCAAAGGCTTTCGATAGATTGCTACATGACAAACTAGTAGTTAAACTGGAACAGATGGGGTTGGACAGTAGATTAGTGTGTTGGATTGGAGATGGGCTGTCTGATAGGTATCAGCAGGTTGTGTATGGAGGAGTGATATCCCAAAGAGGAAAGTCACTAGTGGTGTGTCTTGGGGGGGGGGGGTCTGTTTTGGGGACAGTTTGTTATTTCATTTGTATGTAAATGCCATTGCAAAGGGCTTAAATTGATATACAGTTTTTGCAGATGATGCAAATTTGGGGAGAGTTATGAGAAGTAGAGCACATGTTGTAGCTTTGCAAGAGGAATTAAATAGACTATCTGAATGGGTGAGTGTGTGTGGGGGGGTGTCAGTTTAATATTGCAAAGTGTAAGGTTTTAAATTTTGGGAAGCAAAGATGGGATAGAAGGAAGAGAGGAGACATGATCGAGACATATAAGTTGGTAAGGGGGTAATTACCAGATTAGCATGGATGAGATTGTTTATAGAATATCTGTAGACAGGGTAGAACAAAAGACCATCCCTGGAAGCTGTATAAGGTGGGTGTGAGCAAGAGGGTGAGGAGTAGATTTTTTGCATGGAGAGTGGTGTGTGATTGGAATGCATTGCCTGAGAGTGTGGTCAGTGCAGGGACAGTGAATGCATTTAAGTTGAGGTATGATGAGCTGTGCATGTGAGAGTGGGACCTCCCACAATGAGTCTTGACTCCATGACGGTCTGTTGATAATAATTAAAAAAATGAAAATGAAACTAAGGTTTGATTAATTATAAAACTCACATATTCAACTCTGAATTATTCTTCAGTAGCACCTCTGTAACACAATTAGAAGAATATTGGGACATTGAGCCTTATAACTGGAAAAGACTGGTTCGATTTTCATCACAGTGAGAGGAATCTTTATATTGGCTTTTTTCAATTGAAGGTGAGTTAGCTGATCTCATACAGAGGTAGCAGGCTTTCTTATCCCAAAAACTGGGTTTTCCATCCTGGGTGCTGGCAAATCAGTCATGAGAACATGCAGTTTGCAGACAAAAAAAAATATAGGTGGGGTGGTAGTAGGTAATAGATGGCACTGTGTGTAAATAGGAGTAGTGTCATTGTGATATTAATAACTGAAGAATTAAATAGGGAAGATGGTGTGTTGGGTATAGAGGAATGGAGTACCTTCCCCATGATGAGTGCTTGGAGGTGGCACGCAGTAATAACAAAGAATAATTTTGTATATAAAAGAAGTCTCACATTTTAGATACAAATAGCAATCTTTGAAAACTACACAAGGACATGAGCAGATTCAAATTTACAATCGAAGGCTAATGGATAATTGTCCATCAACTTTGTGTTCATGGTCCAGTCTGTCTGTTGCACAAGAGAGTAAAAAAACAATTGTGTTGCTGAGAGAGAAAAAAATAATTCATCTGCCACTGGCTAAACTTGATTCTAAAAGTCCAGATCATGGGCAAAGCCCACATGTTGATTGGGTTCATATAGAACTCCAAACCCTGTAAACAACTGAAAAGAAAATACTAAAAAAAGCCCTCATAACATTTTAAATACCATCTTAAATGAATATATAACTACTGATACTACTAATTCTTTCTAAGCTCAAATGTAAGTCTGAAGCAAAAAGAGTTAGTTTGAAATAAAATGGATTTAAAACAAACATTGATCTTAGAGTGAAAATATTTGTGTATCCATGATTGAGACGAAGATTCTCAAATTATATTTTACAAGATTTGCAGAAATAATTTTGCTTGCTTATGCAGTTTGATATCCTAATATACCAACTAAATTTTATCTTCAATAGTAGAGAAAATTTCTGTTACAGAAATGCCATTTCTGTAACAGTTATATAGAGAACTACATAACTGTTAAGTTTTTGTCATCCTTACAATTTATCCACTGATTAGATTCTCTTCTTTTACCCCCCCCCAATATATTTTTATATTTTTGCCCTTACTTCTTTTGGTATCCCTCCTTGATAATGGATAAATTCAGCCAGAGCACTGCACGTATCTGAGTTCTGAGTTACTTGCTATAAGAACATGAAAAGACTATACCAACACTTATTCATTAACAAATCTTTACAAAATTTAAAGATTTACTATGCTTCATTTTTTCTGTTAGTGCAATACTACAGGAAATGGATAAATAAATTATATTCCTGCAATAAGTTTTCCATGTGGTAGAACAAGGGACCATCCCTGGAAGTTATAAAAGGAAGCAGTAAGTAAAAGGGTAAGAAATAATTTTTTTTGCATTGACTTTTGACCTTCCATGATGAGTCTTGTCCTTGTGATTACATAGAAGTCAAGAAGATGATAACAATAATAATATGCCCCCTCCTTTCCATTCATTAACTTCTTTTTTAAGTTGAAAGTTTTTTCACTTGGTTATACTATAAATTAAAGATGCAAAAAAATTATATTCTTAATTTTATTCATTATCCAAGTGTAAGCAAACAATGTCTGCACATGAAGTCAGCTATATACATACATATATATGTATATAGGGCTAATGACTTCAACCTTATTATACATATCCATACAGACATGTATAATGCTATGCATTATGGGAAGGATTACTACCAGACTGGTTTCAACCTTTATTGAGGTCTCATCAGTGGGAGCCAAACCCAGAAGTGATACTAAAGTTGAAGTAAGAAGTCATATTTCCAAACAGAAGTAGTCAAAAGGTGTCACACCTTATTACTTAAATACTCTGGATTAGCGATAGCTGTTGAAAGTTTTTTTTCACTTGGTTATACTATAAATTAAAGATGCCAAGAAATTATATTCTTGGTTTCATCCTTTATCCAAATTTAAGCAAACAGTGTTTGCACGTGAAGTAACTTCACAACAAATAGCCCAGTCGGATTTTCAGAATTTTCTATAAGTGCTAATGTATACTTCATGTGTGTGTATGTATATATATATATATATATATATATATATATGTATATATATACACAGGGTGTTTCAAAAAGAATGATCCCGATTTCAAATAATTATATTTAATAATGAAAATGTGGTACAGTTACAAAATAAATTACCAAGTATGAAGTAAGGCCTAAAGACTAGCGGTCGTCTTTCAAACTCTGGGCCAAGGCCATTCACATGGTACGTCGCATTCATTTGTGGTTGCAGAGATATACAATTTTCAAATCAGGACATTCTTTTTGAAACACCCTGTATATTATTTCTTTTTCTCAGATTGAGTGGCTACTTTACAAATCAATAAAACATATTTATGTCCGAGTAATTACAACTCTAAGTATGAATTCTCAACTTCAGTGGAGCAAGCAAGCTGTATGCAAAAATAAAATATTGGCAAAGTCCTAGATTTAGTCCTGGTAGAGACTACATGAATCAAACAAAGTAGTAGTAGTAAAAGCAGTAAATATATAAAAGCATCATTACAATTAGTGTCATAGTCTTTGTCTATGTGTTATAGCAAAATCCTATATAAGAAATATAATTTAGGAACCTATTTACAGATTAGCAGCATTCGAAAAATTCATCAGACTGGTAAACAAAACTTAAAAAAATGTCTATTGCTGATAATACAAAGACAGAAGATTTAACCTAGTTTCATGTGCAGTTTCACTGCACACAAAATTTACTTGTTAATTTATGACATATATTACTGGCACTTTTATCAAATCCTAACTGATGGTAGAATTCTCTGCTATCTGCAAGTCTCCTTACTTTAGAAGAATTAAAGGCACAACATCATTTTCTCATATATCACATTGCCTTAGTGTTCACTCTTTACAGAATGATGATTTACAAAACAAGTAGAGAGCACTTAAGAATATCATTGTTATATTATCCATCAATTAGCATATATTCTAACAGAAATTATCCTTTACCTGAAAATTTCAATCTTTTGACACACTGAAAATGTTGGCTATATTAATATCCTATATTTTAAAAACAGCTCACTCATTCATTCAGGCAGCAAGATGGGTTTCCATGTTAAATCTAGCAACATAAAACTAAAAGAGGCAAAAAAAGCCAATAAATATTTATCAAAATTTAGATTTGAAGATATTAACCCAAAACAATTCCTATAAATAAGTTTCACATTTGAATAATGTTAATGCTTAATTTGAAAAGACTCACTTTCTTAGTCAAATTATGTGCAAATGATGAGTTAAATAAATTAAAAACTAATCATATGAACATTAACAGCTATTTATCTGAAAGTAGCATAATATAAAATTTACACAATTCAAAAAAACAACAATTAATAAAAATTATAAAAATGTAAATATATTCAAATATTAGAAAATTTTCCTAAATAGTAAAGATATCATAAGAAAGTTTTCTGTAAAACAAGTTTGATTTAATACAATCTGTAATGTTTCTTTTACTGAAGAAATCTACTAAAAATTCACTGGTCCCTCAATTCTAATAAGCTAAATGAATAAACATGGTAATACAAAATAAGGAGAAAAATTCTAGCCAACTGGAATTCTTACTTTTCATATCAGAGTTCAAGAATTTAAAGAACACAGTGATGAGAGGCAAACTACAATGAATTCATACAGCTACCCCTCCCCCCCCCAACTGCATTTATATCACCAAAATAAAATTTTGTAATTTTATATAAGTTTTGTGCTGTGTTTACTTCTGACTAAAATCTAAAATTCTCATTTCCTTTAGAAAATGAATAAATAAATAAGCATCTTCTGATCTGAGATATGCATTAATAGCATTTCCTTTATTTAGAGAGATATTAGAATTAAATTTTGAATAATTTCTATTTAAAAGATAATGTTTATAATAAAACATTTCCTATCTTTCAATGTTTATAAGGAATACAAGAATTATTTTAATTAATGGAAATATTCTGGGATTTTAAAATATAAATAGTAAAATGTAAGTAATATAATAAGTGATGCCTTCTTTAATATATCTACCATTAAAGTGATGAGTCAGGATCTAAGTAGGATAATACTTCTTCACTAATTCAACTTGACATTTTGCAAACTGTAACATGCTAATGATGCAATAAAATGTAATTAACTGTTCTGTAACTTATTCCTAATATAAGCATGGCAAATGGACAAAAATACATAATTAAAATACATTAACCTTATTGAACATTAATTTTTTTTTAGATATTTAAATTTTTCGTTCATAAAAGTAATTTCGAACATATCAAACACATATTCTTTGTGCAAGGAAAAGCAAAGAATTTCAGACTAGGTCAACCCCAATAAAAAAAAATAAAAAAAAACTAAATATTTATTTATTTCAGTTATTTTAATTATTTATTTAGATTATGTTAATTTTAAAAACATTTCTGAAAAGGTTTACAATGCTATTAAGATTAACTGATGGCAAGCTACATGTAGGCAACTTGAATATACATATCAAACTTAAAGATGTAGTATCTCCCTAACACAGTTAAAGCTGTCTGACCGGAAAGACTTTGGCTTGAATCTCAGCTAGAACATGAAGAAACATTTAAAAAGGATGTTTCATGTGAAGGTGAGTTAGCCAGCCTCATATGGGGTAGTAGAGCCCTCCTATACAAAACTAGTCAGAGAAAACATACATGCATTAATAGAACAGCGACTATGAAAATACATAAACAATGATGAAACAGAACTTAAAAATGCTTTAACATTAAACTACACCAATATTTCTGTTCAACTGTTTTTAGGATTTGGCTGATTAGGAAAAAATAACATCCATTTCTGGAAATGTATGCACATTTTTATGGCATCTATAGCAGGAGAGGGATAACAGGCAGATATGTACTTGCTATTTTCATTTTTCTCCTCAGTACATTACCTTATAGCCAGGCTTCAAACTCAACTTTACTATAAAGTTTCCAACCTTTAACTTATTCGAAGAAAAGAACATAAAAAAAATAAAAAATTACAAATGAACTGAATATGTGATTACCTTCTACACTGCATTTATTAATTTTCTCCTGCACCTGTTTCCTCATGTGCAGGAGGAAAAATATAAAATTTAAAATCAAAATATTGTGCTGCACAGAAAATGTCTATGAACATGTAGCCTACAGTTATTTTATATAAATATTTGTATATATAAAATTGTAAATATGTGAAAGATAGAGAAAAACTATTACCTATTTAAGAAATGGATATCTGCTATTATACTGATATGTTAAATTTTAATATAATATACAGTTTATTGTTCTATTTTATTGTACTTACTAACTTTGATAAGCAAATTCAAACACTCAAAAAAAAAAAAAAAAAAAAAAGATAGAGAGAGACAAAATGAAATAAAGTGTTGAAACTGATTGAAGAAAAAAAAAGTTGTGATTATCACATCAACATATAAGTGTAAAATGTTAACAGTAAAAATAGAAGCAAGTTAGTGGAATCTAATTAAAAGCAGTGATAAAAGAAAATTTAAGGACTCTTAGGAATCTAAAAACCCCTTAAAAGAGTTCTTAATTAAATGTAATTAAGCAGATAAAGTTCTCATGTAATTATAATGACATGAGAACTTTATCTGCTTTTATTTTTGATACACTATAGATACTTTCTTTCTGACTAAACTATATCTAATATAAAAACATTTATTCTGAATATATTTTTAAATGATGTAGAGAGTTGATTAACAAAGTTGTCTAACACGACAAAATGCACTTTGCTAACATACATTCAAACAAAAATAAATTTCATAGACCATATTTAGTTTATTCCATGTTTAGTTAAGATTTCCAAACTTGGTAAGATGACCTCTGTCTTGGATATGAATTATATTTCTTATCTATGCTATGAAATTGTCAGAGCATTCTTTACTTTATATTTAGTTCCCAACCAATGATAAGCAATCTTTTAAAGTAAGTACAAATGAAATGGAAGATTTTTTCCCAAAGGTTGAATGGTAGTGAGGAGCTCTTGTGAGAATAATCACTTAAGAGATAGGAGGATATACGATATATCACAAAGTCAAGTAGAATCTGAGGAGGAGGAAGGAGAATAATAATAAGCATAGGAATACTGATAATGCACTGTTTCTCTATATAACTACCAAGAGTATCAGGAATAAAGAGAATGAATTGGTGCAACTGATAGCCTCCTCTTGTCCAAAGATTATTGGAATTGGTGAAATGTGGCTGACAGAAGATGATGTCCTGACAGGAACAGAAGCAGAATGGTTTAGCAGCTTTCAGCAGGTTACAGAAGGTAAATTAGGTGGTGGGATGTTAACTTATGATAAGTGATAAGTAGTGTCTTAGGGCAGATAATTTGGAAGCAAATGGCAATGATGCTTTGAGAGTGTGTGTGGTGTAAGGCAGAGGTGAGCATGATAGGATATTTAGTGAGCTATTACTATAGGCCAGAGAACACAGAGATGAGCAGGAAATGTTTGGGCAACTCAGTTTTGCAAGTGCAGAGCAATCATGTAAAACTGGAAAGAGGAAGCATATAGTAATAATAATTATTATTATTTTCCTGATCCTTGATAGAGTCACAAGACTCTAGGAAAATAATAGGTCATATTCACTACCCTCTCAGGCAATGCATTCCATGCACAAAAAACTTACTTCTTATTCTTTTACTCACCATCTTCTTTCAAATCTTCTCAATGTTAATATGATAATAACCCTTCAACAGCTTAAATATCCCAATCATATCTCCCCTTTGTCTTCTATCCACCAAACTCTGCAGTCTGCATGCCCTCAGTATATCCTCATAATCAATGTTGTACAGTCCTAATATCATTGTTGTTGTTATTATTCTTTGCACCTTCTCCAAGGTTACTTCTCCCTCCCCCCCTTCAAATCTTGATGACCAGATCTGAGCACAGAAATCCAGACATGGTGTGATCAAAGCTTTATACAATGGGACAGCACACTTTTTATTTCTCGTAGTTAACGTTCTCCTCAACATTGACCAAATTCTCTGAGACGTCTCTGCAACCTTTGCAATACATCCTCAAAACTTCAAATCTTATCCTCAATCATCCCAAGATCCCTTGCTTCCTCCACTTCTTTCAGTATAACTACATTCCTGAGACATCTCCGCAACCTTTGCAATATGTCCTCAGAACTTTAAATCTTATCCACAATCATCCCAAGATCCCTTGCTTCCTCCGCTTCTTTCAGTATAACTACCAAGTGAGTGTGAGGCATCCTTATCTGTGGATCTCAAATTGTAAAACTTTACATTTAGTTCCATTATACTGACATCCCTGTTCATTTGTCCTAACGGAACTGAATTTCTGGGATTCTTGAAGGACAAATGTCTTAAGAAACATGAGGTTGAAGGAACTGAGGATCAAGTTTTCATTCTAGCATCACAGGATCTGTTCATGGTTGGTGAGAATGACCGTGCAGCTTCAGAAGGATGATGAACAGATATGGTAAGTATCAAGGAAAAAGGAATTTATATAGAATTATAAGGGAGATAATAATCTTAAAAATCAGTTTGGGACATTTCCATGGATGGAAGAATGATCACCAGTGAATGAGAGCCAGTTAAGAAATATTTAGCAGCAGCAATGACAAATAGCATATAGCATACCTCAAGTGACAAAAAATAATAAGATTTTCTGTAATGAAATCAAACTGGAACTGCAGATTAAAAAGATTCTGATTCTGGAAAAAGTATAAAGATAGGTGGACAATGGTCGAATGAGGAATGTAAGACTTGTACCAGGGAAGTGATTAGTATAGTAAAGAAGACAAAGTTGGAATATAAGCAGAGAGTAACACTGCAATCTAAGAGAAAATCCCAAGGAATTATTTTATAAGTAGGAGTAATTATTATGAGCAAATAACTTTGTTAGATGGAGATGGAGGTTGAGTGACCTATGCAGAGCACATAATTGAATTGTTTAATGATAACTTTATTATGGTATTTCATCCTAGACTAGTAGGTTTTAATTCTTCGAGGGATGTGAAGGTTGAAGTTTTTAAAGGCGAATGAGAATGTATTCCAAACCAAGTACTCTAGATGTCAGCATATAGGGAGACCAGATGGGATTTCACCATATGTTTTAAGAGAACATGCTAGGATCCTCCAGTGACTGGACTGATTAATGAAAGTCTAGATACTTAAGAATAATAACCCAAGAAGTGGAAGGAAGATAAGAGTATCATTGCATAAGGTGGCAGAATGGCGGCATCAAACTATACACCAGTCTGTATTTCTTCTATAGTTAAGATTTTGGAGAAATTATTAAGAGAATGTACACAAAGTTGGGCAGATTACGGTAATATTATCTACGAGGAAAGCATATACTGCCATTTTTTTATTTATTTTGTAAAAGCATTTGATAGGGTACCACATAAGTTAATATTTAAGTTGTAACGTATGGGGTATATTAGATATCAGGTTAACGAACTGGCTTAAAACTGGCTGTCCGATAGGTTCCAGAGCACTGTGTACAGGGAAGCAGTATCAGGAAGAAGGAAAGTTACAAGTGGGGCTCTGTAGACTAAGTACTGGGACCTTTACTATAACCTTTATGTCAATGATATTATTATTGGACTGCAAGGAGATATTCAAACTTGCAAAAGTTATTAGTAATAGTGTTTATGTGGCTTTTCAGGAGGATTTGAATAAGCTAGAAACCAGGATGTCAGTTTAATGCAACTATGTGTAAGTTGAAATTTGAGATCCACTAATGGAAGACTGGATACTCTACTAGTTGAGGCATATACGAGAGGAAGTGGAGAAGGCAAGGAATTTGGAGATGATGGTTAATAAAATTTGAAATTTAGGAGACATATCATAAAGGTAGTGAAGGCTCCAGAGAAGTACCACAATACCGAGAAGGACATTGACCAGCAGAAATCAAAGGTAGTACTGTTCCATACTATAAAATGCTCATGTCCAGTCATTGGGATTTAAAGGGAATGAAGTAACCCTGGAGAGGGTATAGAGATAGATAACAAAGATATCAGGACTGTACAATGTTGGTTATGGGGGCAGATTGAGGACACAACAAACTAGAGTTTGGTAAAGAGTAGACAAAAGGGTAATATGACTGAAATATTTAAGCTAACAAGAAATTTAACTGGATTGGCACTGGGGAGGTTTTTTGTATAGTAGAACATAGAGAAGAAATAAGGGAGCCATCTCTGGAAGATGGAAAATAAAGATTAAAAGGGCGATAAGTGGCATTTTTTTTGCATGGAGGGAATGCATTGCCTGAGAAGATCAGAGTGAAGAGATAAAGGAGTGATATGATAGACCCCCATGATAAGTTTTTGCATGGGGGGTGGTTGATCATGGAATGCACTAGAGGGTGGTGAGGATACAGACATGATATGATATGATAGACTGATGTCTAAGATGGATCACCTATGATGAGTTTTGTGACTCAATGAATGTACTGAATAATAAATAAATTAGTTAATTAAATAAAATTAATGACTTAATTTAAAGCTGGCCAGAATCTGTTGAATTCTGCAACATAGGGATAAATAAAGTATGCATAGCGATTTATGTTTTTAAAAATTAAAGATGCCCAGAAATTATATTCTTGGTTTCATCCTTTATTCAAGTGCAAGCAAACAAAGTTTGCATATGAAGTAACTTCATGATAGGACAACTCGTATATAGAGGCTAATGACTTCATATCAATTGCCTTAGTATCCCATAATACAATGCAATTTTTACAGACATGTATAATGCTATGCATCATAGGAAAGGCCACAATGCCTTTTCATTGCCCAAAGTTATGCTTCAGCCATTGGCGCAACCAGGGAGAAAGAAAAAGGAAAAAACACCAGAAAAATTTCTAAAAATCTTTCCCTAATTAAAATTCATTTTTTTTAAAATTTATGTTGTGTCATGTCTTCTATTTTTCTATGCTACTTATGAATTAGTGGTCACATAAGGTGGGAATACCCTACAGTGCTGTGGAATCCTGGCCGCTGTGACCAAAGTAGTGCTCGGGTGCTACTTTGTTTGCCCGAGCCGGGCCAGAGGAGATCACGGGTATCATGTATTGGCAATCACTGCAGATGCTGAGTCAGATTTCCCCCCCCCCCCAAAAAAAAGATTAAATCTCGAGTACTCGGCTCCCTCCAAGATTAAATCCTGAGTGCGACACTGGCTTCAGCCCTTATTTTTCAGTTAGTAGACAGCTGGTCTCCATCTCTCACCACCATCAAGGTTGAGTGCATTGTTTGTTATTATTTTTTTTATTATTATTATTTTGTGACACCACTAAAGAGTTAAAGGACTCACTGAGAGAGAGAGAGAGAGAGGGCACCTACTCTACAACTCTGTAGCATGCCAAACAAGCTATTCCTAATCCTTAACTTCTTTTATGTATTTGTTGTGTGTTATATGGTTGATTTTGATGAGTTGCAAAGTAAAAACCCAAGTTTCTTCTAAAACAAAAAAAAATTCCTACTTACCTACACACCAGTGATTTCTGGAGTTGGCTGAAAAAATATTCTAGTCAGTGACTAGAATTAAACATATAATGTCTTTCTTGAGCAGCCACCCCATCCTAAAACACAGTTCCATAAATTTATTATTATTTATTTATTAAATTAAGAGTGGTATTTATATATCTTCATTTAAAAAAATCTAGAAAAGGGTTTATGAGAAAGCCATAGCATAAATGAATAATTTATTTTAATAATATCAACATACTAAGTATGTCAGTTATTTGGGATCATTACATTGAATAAACAAAAGTGTTAACTTCAAATTTATTAGTTAAGTAACATTCATAAAAAAATGTATCAAATAAGCAAAAATGTTTCATTAGAAAGAACAATTAAACTTCAGTTTAATTTTCTTATGCATTTCAAAATATAATATTTTAATGAGTTTCCCCCCCCCCCCCTCCCTCCCAATAATTAGTCAACTTTCTGAAAAATATATCTAATAGTTCATTTTTTAGGTGACTTATTGAACCACTAGAAATGCAAATTCTGTTTATCAAATAAAAGTAATCAGTACATCAACATGAAATTCATAATCAACATAAAAGTTATGATTAAAGTGGAGAAAAGGGAGGAGAGAGAGAGAGAGAGCACAAAGCTGTGTCAATAAGTAAAACAGGAGGAAATTGCAGTGCAAAATATTTACAGTAATACTCCCATAATGCAGTTTCAAGCAGTGTGGATTTCGCTATAATGTGATTTGTAATTAGTGTAAAATGTATTATGGTATCTTTATAATTTCATCAGAAAGACATTATATTTTACAGTAATAGTTATTAATTTTAACTGAAGCTGCAACGCATTTCCTAGTGTTACAAAAAAACATTTCACTGAAACCAACAGTTCTAGTGTGGGGTTTCAGTTAATACATATTTTCAGCACATTAATCACACTATTTGATGTATTGCTGTATAATGAAATGAGAGAAGTAATACCATAAAAGTAGAAGAGGTACATTATGTGAATAAACCAAAAAAAAAGAGTTAGTAACCAACATTTTCTTACTTATAAATGAAAGATGCTTTACATAATTTCTCTCTCTTTAGGTGGTGATACTGCACTGCTGTTTAATGTTCCAAACATGGTCTTTCGTTAGTGTCCGTATTAGAGGAACAATTTTGGGATAAAAAAAAAAATTATAAAGGAGGTCGCTGAAAAATCTTAAATCCTTAGAAGTTGAAGTATTGCTGAACTGAATGTAGCCATCATAAAGTGCTACACTTCAGACTGCTGCATAATATGATTTACCATTGATGGTACAGCTGAAGACAAGAATTAAGTCAAAATTATTATTTTTCTTGTTCTAAAAACATATCAAAATCACTTGAAGTTTGAAGTTCTCAGGCAACTAACCTTTCAACATTATTAATTTTGGTCTATTCAACTTCTGAACTGCATGTATCCAGCTTGACAAACTCCCTGACAAATTGGCAGAAGACTCTTGTCTTCTCCAATTTGTCAGGGAGTTTGTCAAGCTGGATATAAAAATCTCACAGACAATTTCAATATTCCTCTGGAAAGGACAGAAAGACATTTGGAATGACAAAAGCAAGTGCAGTTACAACCTGCCAAAAAAAAAAAAAAACCATTATGAATTCATCTTTCATTTGTATATTCTAAAATACAGATAATACTACAATAAAGTGGAGAAAAGGGAGGAGAGAGAGATCACAAAGCTGTGATCTCTTTTTTGTTAGTTTGATATCAAATAAACAAAAAAAAAAGTCAAAACTTTTCAATTTATCCTCATAAATACAAAACTATTAATAAAAAAGTTTTAAATAAAATGAAAGCACTGATAATCAACTAAAACACAGCATCGCACAACCACTTGGGATGTAAATTAAAGCTAAAAATGACTGTACAAACCAAGTCTCAGTGAGGGAACAGAGAAAATGAATATCAAGCGTGTATTATAATACTATGCATACCTGATTCGTTACTTAAATCCGAACTCATTCTGTGCAGGCTATTTATAAAGAAATACTATAGACTGTTCTTACATTCTTCACATCAGTTAAAAATGGAGTACTGATTAACTAAAGATCACTTAATCCCAAACTCCACTGTAATAATTTTCACATGGAAAACTAAATTGCATTATTTACTTTAAATTAATTTTAACTAGTAATTAACTGTCCTATTCACAATGGAATCAAATAATTTGCAAAATTATTAGGTCAAATTTCTGATTAGTATATCTGAAAATGTGTATACTTTAAAATTGCTACTACTATGTGAACAAGAAGGAAACTTTAATTTAAATATTTCCTTCAAATGTCTTAAGATAAATTTTACTACTAAAAATAATATGTTATTTATATCAGGTTAAGGAAAAAGAGAATAGTAATTTTTTTTTTATTCTGGTAAAATTTAATATTTGAATATTTTCTTCTTATCCAGTAGAACTTTTCATTTAGTTTTATTTAAAATTAAATAAATTTTACTTATGGTAGCTCCTTAAAATAAAAATGAAAAAAACACGGAAGATGCTAAAATTTTAAAACAAATATCTTCAGATAAATTTAATCATTTTCAAATTTATACTAGGGAAGGCAAAGAGAGAATAGAAACATTTTTTCCTCTTGATAAAATGTATTATTAGAATATATAGAACTTTTTTATTTAATTTTTAAGTAAAACAAAGAGTAAAAATAAAATTAACAAGCAATAAAAAAAGATGTAAAATTGTTAAAATTTTAAAACATATCTAGGAATCAACAAGAAATACTGTTAAAAAGTTCTAATGCTTTAAGCTAACTTAGGATTAAACTCTTCTTTTCTAACACTGTTTACGATATCTCTTTCTATACAGAAATGATCATATTTTCTAAATGTTTAAAATAAAAATCATCATTGCAGTAACCAATATACAATATTAAGCATTAAGCAATGCCCACTATACTTAGGAAGCTTAGACAGAAATAAACAACATTCAGATGCTATGAAATTAAACAAGTGAAAAATACTATACTGTAAAATGCAATGTAAATATTTTGCATGGTAACCCATTTACTTTCAAGCATTACTTGGATCCACACAACTGCCCACAGAGCAGAATTATAATTTCCCATTCTGATGACCTCAGGCCTCTTAAATGGAAATATACAATAAAATGAAAGCTATCATCAGCAGCGGAAAAACCACTACTGAAAAAAGCCACATCAGTTAACAAAGTCACCAAAATTATGACCAGTGATAGCTCAGCAGAATTAGTTTGAACACTAGGCTGAAAGAAAAACTCAGTTCCTATTATAAAATTACATTGGTAAGAAAATTCAACAATTTTTGGATCTTGATCAACTGGCTTTTAGCTATCACTAATCATATGTACATTATAGAGTCACCAATATATGCCGACTCTTAATTTAAAAAAAAAAATACAACATAATTTAGGACATAGAGCTGCAGGGTATGCGAGGAGATCCCATTTGTGTAAGAACTCTGTCCAGCCATTGCAGTGGGCCATTCAGATGCAACTCAATCCAGCATGGCGTTGATGTCACTGTCTGTCTCCGATATTCTGCTCCCCATCCCTTAACAAAGCTCATTCTAATGGTACACATACGAGTTAACTGGTAAACAGCTTCAAAACCCTGACTGACGGATTGTGCAAGCAATGCAGCGAACTCTTGATTGTTAAAAATTTTTAGGTTGCAACCTAAAAATAAAAACAGAAATAATTAATAAAATTTAGTTCCAATATCATTTTTTTCTGTTTTTATATTTTTCTAGACAGTATTTTATAGACAAATGAAAAATATACATCATGTTTCTTATAAAAAAAATATGCCAACATTGAGTAGATGAGTGTGAGAGTAGAAAATAAAGTGCAATATGACTATTACACTTTTTTTATATAATCTTTGTCAAGTAGCTTTATTTTATCCTCCTACATGTTTCGCCAATCTTTTTCTATTAGCATCCTCAGGGAATACAAACTAGTAAGCTAAAATGAAGGTTACAGACTAGGTTATAACTGATGGTTCTAATTCATACAAAAAATTGGTATTGTGCGTGTCTCGTTAACGTGATTTATTCGTTATGGCTCATGCCGTAATTGTTATGAAAGTTCATTCCTTTGATGTTTAATGATCTGATAAAAGTTTTCCAAATTTCTGATAAAATTAGATCTTGATTCTTGTTTAGGTTTTCAGTTTTACGGGCGACTGTAGCTGCTTCTTTAAAGGTTCTTGAATGGTAGTTATCTTCTATGTATGGCATAAGGCTCTTATCCCACTCAATATAATGGTTAGTAGAAGCAAAGTAGCATGAAAGGCCTGAAATGTCTTATCTGTTATTTCTGACATATCCTATGTGTTCTTTCTTTCTCATTTCAAAGCTTCTAGAGGTCTGACCTACGTAACTAATACCACATGAGTAAGGTATATTATATACTCCAAGAGTACTTGTAGAATGGGTGAGGATCTTTCGGTGATCTTAAAAATTTCCGAATAGTGTTGATTGGTTTGAATGCCACTCAGATCTTATGTGGTTTTAAAAGGTTAGCTAATTTTTTGGAAAGGTTGCTGACAAAAGGAATCGTAATTGTACTGATGTATTGGACGTCATCACGTTGTCAATGTGGTATATCAGTAAAGAGAATCTTGTTATAGAGTCTTTTTGGGTAACCATTTAAAGAAAGTTCTCTGGATATTGTGGTTAATTCCGTTAGTAGGTCATCCTTGTCTGTCGTATACTGTATAGCTCTTTTCTTGAGACTATGGATAATGCTAAGTTTCTGAGCTATGTGATGAGCTGAGTTGAAATGGAGGTAACGTCCAGTATTTGTAGGTTTTCTGTATACAGATAGGTTGATACTATTATTGGATTGTTTCTTTATTAAAATGTCAAGGAATGGCAGTTTTTTATCTTTTTCCATTTCTAATGTGAATTTGATGGTATTGTGGAAACTATTGATTTGGTTGAGGTAATTCATTAGTTCTTCTTTTGTATGATCCCATCTACATATCTGTACCAAATTTTCGGTTTTGGAAAGATCTGGGTTAAAATTTTTTTCTCTAGATCTTCCATGAATAAGTCAGCACAAGGAGGTGAGAGGGGGCTACCCATAGCTAATCCAGTGAGTTGTTTGTAGATCGTTTTTTGCCAAATAAAATAGAAGTTAAACAGTGATTGAACAAAGTAGTGATGTTTCTTGGGAACAATTGTCTAAGATGTTGATGACTTCAACCACTGGAATGTTAGTAAACAGAGATGTTTACTAACATTATGTCCAGGACATTATGTCTAATGTCCAGGCTTGCTAGTATATCCTCTTCAAAAATAGGGATGTTTTTTATTTTATCTATAAAATGTTTTGAGTTTTTAATATAAGTATCCGAGACGTGAATGTGTTGTTGTAAAATCTTCGCAAGATACTTGGACAGTTGGTAAGTGGGAGAATAGATTCCATCAACTATTGGACGTAATGGTATACCTTCTTTATGAATTTTTGGAAGGCCATACAATCTAGGAGTAAGTGGGTGCATAGATTTTAGTTTTTTTATAATTTCTATAGGCCAGTTATTCATTCCACGTAATAATTCATTGGTGTCATTATGGTTTTTTGTGGTAGGATCTCTACTGAGAACTTCATATATACAGACCTGTCAGATAATAGATTTTTAATTTTTTCTTCATAATCTTTAGTATTTAATATAACTGTATTATTATATTAAATATTATAAAATTAACAATATTATAAAACTAGACAAGCCAACTTGATTTACCAATGAACTTCGTATGCTCTTCTTAGAGAAAGAATTCGCCATACGAGATTCATGCTTAGCAAAATAGACTCAGTGCTATAATTTATTCACAGATATCTCTAATAATCTTGATGCTGAGACATGGCAACTAATAAATCACGTTAACGAGACACGCACATTATCACGCACAATACCAATTTTTTGTATGAATTAGAACCATCAGTTATAGCCTAGTCTGTAACCTTCATTTTAGCTTACTAGTTTGTATTCCCTGAGGATGCTAATAGAAAAAGATTGGCGAAACATGTAGGAGAATAAAATAAGGCTACTTGACAAAGATTATATAAAAAAAGTGTAATAGTCTTATGAATAATTGTAAAGAAAAAATTCAACATAAAGTGCAATATATTTTTTCAATGACAGGTTAAGCTGTACAGAGTTGTAAGCTGGTGATAGAAGAAAAAAAAGCATCTTGCAGTTAGGGGAGACTACATTCTCATGCCACTTTAAACAGGCATGTAGGAGATAAATCTAGACAGTCAGAGAATGTAACTAGCTGACAAGATAGTGTTTAATGAATAGTGGTCTTAGTAGTGGAGTCAGGTCTACTACTACACAATCTCTGATCTCTCTTTGCTTTATTGTCAAGCTCAGTGTGGTGGATGCCCTGCTCTGCCTCTGTGGCTAGAGCAGGGCATACTTTCCATACTTGCACTAGAGCCTCCATAGCTCAGTCAGTATAGACAAAGCCCTGTGGTCGGAAAGACCTGGGTTCAATTTCCATCCAAGATGCGAGGAACCTTTATCTGGTCTCGTTTGACTAAAGGTGAGTTAGTCAGTCTCATATGGAGGTAGGGGGTTTTTTTCACCTGGAAACTCAGATTTTTTTGTCCCCTAGAACAAGTCCTGTGAACACACATGGATCTACAATCATAAAATATATACTTAATCCCTCATTAGGAGGGTTCAACCTGTCCTAAGAGATGGTGGAACTCCATACAAAATAAATAAATACTTTCACTTTGCTGGCATCCAATTAAAGAAATGTGTGTTGAATATATATTCAATGACTGTTAGGCTTCGTTAGAAAAAGCACATTTTCCTTAAGAAAATACCTTGACTGAATTAATAAACTGGAGAAAATGTCAAACAGACTATGATAAACAATTATAGCCATCAACAGAGAACTCTGCTACTAACAATGGCAGATAACTGTTACGGAGGTTGGTGTGACAACGATGATAACTACATTTCTTACTAACAGATTATGTAATGTAGAATTCTTTTATTGTGCTTCAAATTAGAATTTATCTATATATAAAACAATTTTTCTGGATGTGAAATGAGCATGAATGGTTAATTATATACATGGAAGAAATTATTAATTCTCTGAGTTACCATACTAATATTTACGAAGTTGATTTTAGTGAGGGTGCTTATATTAAAAAAAAAAAGAGATGTTCATTCATTATTGGTACTGGTGAAGTGCATTTTCTTTTTCCATTCTCATCATGAGTTAATGCAAGAGCAAATCAATTAACAATGCAATTTACACAATGGACTTTGCTATATGGACAACATTCAATATGAGAGAGAGAGGTAACTATGTTTCTTACTAGCAGATTATGTAATGTATAATTCTTTTATTGCACTTCAAATTGGAATTTATCTATATATATTGAACAATTTCCCTGGATGTAGAATGAGCATGTTAAGGTATTGAAGGTATATTTTCACAACCTTGGATTTAATACTCAGCGAATATGAATATTTAACACAATTTTAATACAATTTAAATGGTATCCATGTAAAGATTTATCTGGATGGTGTGTGTGTTGTGTATTTTCTTTCTACCTTTATATCCATGTTTATAAGTAAAACACTACATGCAATTATACTAACAAGATCTGCGACCTTTGTCTTCCCCCAATGAACTCATTTGCTTTCATCACTTTAACTTTCATTACTTAAAAAAAAAGCTCATTAAGTTTATCAGATAGAAGAACAACAGAAGAACGTAAAAAGCAGCCAATCCTAACTACAAATCCTGACTAACTAGAAGGGTGCCACGTGTGTAGCATTAGTAAAGAGCTCTGAAAAAGACAAGTGCAATTTTGCATAATAATTAGTGATATTGCATGAATTTTAGTATACTATTGTTTACTTTTGATAATTTAGTGTGTCTGTGCAATTTATGCCCTTGGGGAATTGTTACTAACTTCATTAGTTGAAATTTGGAATCTTGCTTTCTTTGAATAGAACACATTGGCAGTACTCATAAGGTCAACCATATCGAGTGTCAAGAAAATCAAGTGCTTTTAATGACGTATGTTCAAAAATGGTTTGATGTCATGAGTATAATCTGTATGTGTGGCGAAATGTGAGAGATGTGTTTGTGGAGAGACTGACCAGGAGAAGAGAAAGTATGAATTTGTAAGAAGTGCGACATTTTGTTAGACTACAAATTAATGAATGAAAAACAGGCTGAAGGAATGAAGGATAGCATAAATGAAAGAAACAGAATGAAAATTGGTGAGACGGGGGGGTGAAAGAATGCAGGAATGTAGAAGTGAAAGTAAATGATAAGGGAGCGAAAGAAAGTATAAATGAGGAAATAGAAGTAAGGAGTGGCAGAACGAGCGGTAGCTAGACTACGAGAATGAGAGACAGTGAAAATGTCAGAATGCATGATTTGATGAAACAGTTATTCAAAATGAAAAGAGGAATATCTGGAGTGATATTAGACATTTAGTGGAAACAAATGAAAGTGTGCAAAAGAATAGAATGAAAGAAAAAAGGTTAAAAGAGGTGACAAGTGAAGACGTCAACTTGGAGAAGTTTCATGGAGGGAGGAATTGAAAGGCCGGGATATCACTAGTGCGTGGGAAATTGTGAAAGAACATTTGTTATCAGCAATGGTAAGTTGTATACCACGAGTGAAGAAGAGGACGCAATTTGGAGTAAAGTGGATGACAAACAATATTAAACAGGAATTGCATGCGAAAAAGAGGCTATGGAAGAGATATAAGGAGACAGGTGAAGAGAAGATGCATAAAGAGTATAAGACACAGGCCAGAAGGGTGACTAGTATGGTAAGGAAGATGAAACTGGAATATGAGAGGAGATTGGCAATAAGATCCAAAGAAAATCCTAGGGAATTTTTTTAGATATGTGGCCAGTAGGAGGAGAAATGACTGTGGAAGAATGATTGTAGGATAAAAATGGGAATAGAGTGACTGATGCAGAGGACATAGTGGAATTGTTCAATGAACACTTTATTGGAGTATTTCATCCTGGAGGAGTCAGTTTTGATGCTAGAGGGATTGGGCAGATTCGAGGTTTAGAGGTACAGGAGGAGAGTGTGTTTCAAATACTGTGGATGTCAATAAAGCTGTGGGACTGGATGGTATTTCACCATGAGTTTTGAGAGAATATGCTAAAGAACTGACAGTGCCTTTGACCTGGCTTTTCAATGAAAGTCTGGCTGCAGGAAAGGTGCCCATGGAATGGAAGGAAGGTAATAAGATAGGTGCCATTGCACAAGGGTGACTACTGATGACACACAAACTGGCCTATAATTAGACACTTCCAGTCTGCTACCACTTCTGCTAATGCTGTATACAGTCCTTCACTACTTGGAGAAAGTAGTGAAGGACTGTATATAGCATTGGGCAGATGAGGGTAATGTTATCTGTGAGAGTCAACATGGATTTGTGAAGGGGCACTCTTGTTATAGCTATGCTAGTCTTTTATGATAAAGTTACAAGAGCATTAGATGAGGGTAAGGCATATACTGCCATTTTCTTAGACTTAGCGAAGGCATTTGACAGGGTGCCACATGATAAGGATTGGCTGCCCAATAGGTATCAGAGAGTTGTGTATGGTGGGGCAGTTTCAAGGAAGCAGAGAGTTACAAGTGGGGTCCCACAGGGCTCAGTACTAGGACCTATATTGTTTAACCTTTATATCAATGACATTGTCAGTGGATTGCAAGGGGATATTCAGTTGTTCACGGATGATGCAAAGCTGGGAAGGATTATTAGTAATAGTGCAGATGCGGCCGTCCTGCAAAAGGATTTGAATAAGCTAGATAGATGGGAAAATGAATGGGGGTGTCGGTTTAATGCAGCAAAATGTAAGGTCTTGAGGTTTGGGAAACATCAATGGGACACTGCATACTCTATGGGAGGAGTTATACTGGAGGAAGTAGGGGAGATAAGAGATCTCGGGTTGATGATTGATAGAAACCTTAAATTTAGGGGACATATTGCAAAGGTGGTGAAGGTAACACAGAGAATTGCTGCAATGATGAGAAGGATTCTGACCTGCAGAGATAAAACAGTTATCATTCCATTATATAAGACCCTGATCAGACCACACTCAGATTTGGTCCCCAGGGTTTGCAAGGGATAAATTAACTGTGGAAAGTGTACAAAGGTGGATAACAAAGATGGTTTCAGGACTGTACAATGTTACAATAGTTATGTGGATCGGCTGAGTGAATGTGGACTGCAGAGTTTGGCGATTAGAAGAAGGAGAGGTGATATGATTGAGACTTTTAAACTGCTGAGAGGTGGTTACAGGGTTGACACTGGGGAGTTCTTTCGCTTGGTTGAACAGCAGGAAGGAGTGATGACAAGAGGCTATCCCTGGAAGTTACGAAAGGAATCTGTGAGCAAGAGGGTGAGGAGTGGTTTCTTTGCATGGAGAGTGGTTGAACCATGGAATGCATTGCCTGATGGAGTGGTGAGAGCGAGAACGGTCAATGAGTTTAAGGAGTGGTATGATAGACCGTGTTTCTTAGGTGGGACCTCCCCTCAATGAGACTTGATAGACTTTATGTTTCTAAGGACCCCCCATGAATGAGTCTTTTGACTCCATGGAGGCCTGAATAATAATAATAATAATAAAGAATAGTAGTGTATGGAGATTCCATTGTTAGAGGATTGGTTAATGAGAAAGTCCCTAAGGTCTGCTATCCAGGAGGGAGAATGAGCAAGATAATTCACACTTTGAACATGAGCAAAAGAATTAATGGTGGTTGGGGACAAATGATTTAAGTGGACATAAGGAGAATGTAAGGGTGAATGTTGTTATTATTAACCAATACCCCATGGAGTCGAAGCCTCATCTAGGAGGTCCTTTTATCATGAACACAGCTCATCATACTGTGCTTTAAACACACTCAAATTCTCTGCAGACACCACACTCTCAGGCAAGGCATTCCAATCATTCACAATTCTGTATGAAAAAAACCTGCTTCTCACTCCCCTACTCACACCTCTTTATACAGTTTCCAGGAATGACTTCTGGTTCTCCCCTGATCTCCCACTATTTTCTATAGAACCTCTCCAGCATTGATCCTATACCAACCCCTATAACTTGTAGGTCTCTATCATATCTCTCCTCTTCCTCCTGTCCACCAGACTCTACAAGTTGCATCTTCTCAATCTTTCCTCATACTTGACATTCCAGAGGTTAGAGACTACCTTAGTCAGTCGCCTGGAGGTTACTGAGGTTATATCAGGAGGTTATTGAAGAGATCGAAAGATAACAGTATACAGGTATCCCTTGTTTAACACAGTTTCACATAACGTGGGATTTGATTAACGTGGCAAAATTAATTGTGACAATCCCTTTATATATGCGGCAAGAATTTTAATTAACGTGCCTCTAAATGTACCAAAATTCCACCAAATATGACATCATTGCTACAACCCATGGACATCATTGCAACTTTCAAAGCCTATTTTCTTAAAAAGACATTCTTAAAGGCAGTAGAAACAACAACAATGACGGGAGAAAATACTATTAGGCTCCAAGAATTTTAGAAAAATATTAACATTAAACATGTAGTTCAATACGTTCATGACTCATGGGAGCAAGTGTCTTCTATCTGTATGAGAGCTGTTTGGAAAACCTTTTAAAGAATGCGCTAATGACTTATGTGGTTTTCAAAATCCTGTGAACAACGTGGTTGAAGAAATTGTTACAATTGGTGAAGACAATGGTTTTGATGGTGTTGATTCAGAAGATGTTAAATAATTATTGGATTCAAATTCAAAAGATTTCAGTTACAAAGATCATCGTGAAATACAACAACCTGCATATAAAGGCAACGAACAAATGGAATGTGAAAATGAGGTTCCAAAGGAGATAACGATCAAAGAAGGTGGATAGAATATTTCGCAGTTTAGAATTGCTTAAGCAGCAAGTAATGGATATGGATCTAGATGTTAATCGAAGAATGCTTGTTTGCCGAGATCTAGAGTCATTTTGCTTATTATCATAGAACTTATGTTGATAGGAAAAAACTAAAACTGTTCAAACGACTCTTGATAACTTTTGATAAAAATTGTAACTAATATAGGTACAAACATTTACCTTGCATTCATTTTTTATCTTTCCTAAAAGAGTACCATATAAAATGAATTATTAATATAGTAATTGATCATGGACGAATTGTAATTTTTACCAATGATTATTATATTTGATTAACGTGATTTTGATATAAGCAGTAACATCGAGGGATTAATTAATCACATTAATCAAGGGATACCTGTATTGGGAAAAGTTATGTGATGTGATGTACAGTGTGTGATGCAAGTAAGATAATGGAAGTAAGAAATGAAGTGAAAGAACATGAGAATGGTATTTGAAGAGACAAAAGTGCTTGGCAATGGAAACAGTAGTAGTACAGGAGATGAAGAGAGAATGGGAATGCAAAAAGAACAGGTAAATGGCATAGGGAGAGTGGATGTTGAAAGTAGTAGTGAATGTATGTATCTATGGGGATGATTAGTGTAGAAATGGAATAGATCAGGATGTGAGTGGGGAAGTTGAGACTGAGCAGATGTATATGGTAAGCGTGATAAAGGTAATTGGGCAAGGGCAGGTGTGGTGGGGAAATCACAACCAATGAGTGGCTCAGGTAGGACTTTTTTTTATGTTGAGCCCATACACAAGAGGTTGGTTGATCAACCTATAATACATTAGTACCATGTATGGGTGGTGGGTTGAGAAAGAAGATATTTGTTCACATTTGATTTGAATGACTGTATAGTGTACTCCTTGGGGAACACAACAGGGGAAGACTGTTCCATAGTACAGCAGTTGCAGGGATGAAGGTGGAGGAGAAGAAACTTGTTCTGTGGGTTTCAAGGTGCTAAATTTCAGATCCTTATCCACTATCACCCCCCAGATCTCTTACTTCTTCCACCTCCAACAATGTATCCTCACCAAGCATAAATTCTGCATCCCATCTTTGTTTTCCAAATTTTAAAACCTTACATTTTGCAACATTGAACTCGCATCCCCATTTCCGTGCCCAATCACTCAATTTATTCAAGTCTTCCTGCAAGGTCACAACATCCTCACTACTCTTCATGGTTCGTCCCAACTTTGCATCATCTGCAAACAACTGAATATCTCCATCCAAATCTTCGCCAATATCATTAATATACAAGTTAAATAGTAATGGCCCTAAAACAGATCCCTGAGGCACTCCACTAGTGACTTTCCTTTTCCTGGATATTGCACCCCCATACACAACTTGTTGATACCTATCAGATAGCCAGTCTCGAATCCAATGCACTAATCTAATATCCAACCCCATCTGCTCTAGTTTGACTGTCAACTTATCATGAGGTACTCTATCAAAAGCTTTTGCAAAATCCAAGTATATTACTGTGTATCCTTCTTCTCTGTCCAAGGAAGCAGTCACTTTATTGTAATAAGTAAGTAGATTACTAAAACACGACCTCCCTTTAGCAAATCCATGCTGTCCATCAAAGATTTATTAGCTTCTCACAAGCTTCTCCAACAACTTAACCACAACACCTGACACACAGATAGGCCTATAGTTTGATGCTTGAGTTCGATCACCTCCTTTATGAAGTGGCACAATCTTGCCCTCCTTCCACTCTTTAGGGACTTGACCAAGTGCAAGTCTTATTAAAAAAATATGTCAAGGCAGGTGTCAACTCTCTGGCACATTCCTTCAGAATACACGGGGATATATTATCAAGTCCCACAGCCTTATTTACATCTAGTTTACTCAACTCCCCAAACACCTCTTGCTCACTTACAGTCAGTCTAAGTATACTGTGGTATACTTAGATTTTGCAAAGCTTTTGATAGACTGCCACATGACAAGCTGTTATATAAACTGAAAGGATGGGACTGGATGATAGACTTCTGAGTTGAATCGGTGACTGGCTGTCAGATAGGTATCAGAAAATTGTATATGGGGGGGGGAAGTATTCCAAAATAGAAAGGTCACTAATGGTGCTGTAGGGTCAAGTTTTGGGACTATTGTTATTCAATTTGTATATTAATGATATTGGGATGGGTTCAACTGGTGATATGCATCTGTTTGCATGTGATGCAAATTGGGAAGAGAAATGCAGAGTCGAGCAGTTTTCGAGTTTTGCCTTCCTTACCATACTAGTCACTGCCCTAGCCTGAGTCTCATATTCATGCATCTGCTCTCCTCCTCTCTCTCTCTTTACATCTCTTCCATAACCTCTTTATCATCTGCAGTTCTTGTTTCATATTGTTTGTCATTGACTTAAAACCAAATCGTGTTCTCTTCTTCACTTATGGTATACAACTTGCTATTGCTGCTAATAAATATTTCTTCACCAGTTCCTAAGCACTGATAATAACTAACCCTTCCAATTCCTCTATCCATGGAACTGCCTCAAGCTGATTTCTAAGATTATTACTGTATAATAACCTGTCTCATAATTCCACATGCATTCCTTTCTCTCTTTGATACTCCTGCATGCCTATTAATCTTCTAAGTCAAAAGACATGATCACTCCACTCTGTACATGATCTCAGTTACAATCAGATCTTCTGATACTATGACCAAATTCAAAACTCTTTAACCTTATGTTCCGTCTACTACATGTTGCTTAAGACATTTATCTCTCAAGAATTCCAGAAATTCCATTCCCTTACTACTATATGCAGTTTCCTTTTCTCAATTTATACTACTGTAGTTAAAATCTTCCATAATGATCATTTTTTTCACACTCACCAAGCTCAAATGCCTAAACATCTCCTGCTCTTCACCTTCTGTGCTCCCTGGTTTATAGAGATGCCTCACTAAATATCCTATCCTACCCACCTCCAGTTCACACCAAATACTCTCAAAAATATTAGTGCCACTGCACTCCAAATCCTACGCTCTAAGATGACACAACTCATCACTTATCATAAGCAATACTCCACCACCACCATGTTTGCCCTTCCTATCCTGCCAAAAAATGCTATACCCTGCTACTTCTATTCCTGTCAGTATATTATGTACTGTCAACTGTATCTCATTGATCTCAATAATCATTGGACATATTGAGGCTAGTAGCGCCATCAATTCCTCTCCTTCATTACAAATAGTCCTGGAATTAGTATAAAGAATTATCAACACATTGTCCGTGTTTCTATACCTATCACTAGTCCCTCCACACTTAATTAGATTCTGCATTACATCATTTCTCCTAAGCAACTATTCCTGCAAGAGGCCATCCCTGCTACCATCCATCCTGATAATTCTAGTTTCCTTGCAATGACACACTGACTTGTTCAGAGAACAACATTCGCACCAGATGCCTATGTCCTTCCTTGTTCAAATGCAAGCTGTCTGTGGCATAAGCCTAAACATCAACAAGCATACAGTTTACAGCATACAAAAGGAACTGTATGCCTAAGCATACAGTTCCTTTTGGTCCTCAAATGCCCTCCAAGCACCCGCATAATCCAAGCCTCTCTTTCGACACATTCTAGTCATTATATTATTCATTACTAATGCTCTTCTCCTTGGCTTTGCATCATCATCATACCTGGGTAACACGCTCGCTATCTTTCCTCTCAACCTCAAGCATAAACTTCCTGCTATCTGATTCACACTGCCTCTCAAGTCGTTTGTGCCTACCATCACAATCCACTCTTTCACCTCACTTAATTGCTATAGTCACAGTGTCTATTGTTCCTCCAGGTAAACACTCCTCTGACATTGTATCTTGTACATCATGGATCATTGAATCTCCATGCATCACACCTCTTACCACTCTGTTCCTTCCTTGCTCACCTGCATCCCTTACTCTCTCTCTCAATCCTCTGACACTTTCTCTCCTTGTTCTTCTATTTATCTACTGTCCTGTCATCTCTCCATCCCTGGTTCCTGTACTGTCTTCCCTTCCTCTTATTCTCTTTCTTCCACTGGTTCTCCTATTTTCTCCCCCTTCTATCATTCCTATAACTCTCTCTCTCTCTCTCTCTCACCTACTCTGATTCATTTTGCATTTGTTGTTTCCAGTCTGCTAATCTATTCTTTTTATATTTCTTAACTCATTCTTCATACATTTCACTTCTTCTTTCAGTGCATCTGTCTCTCTCTGCAAGCAACCTACTCTCACTTGACATTCACTCTCCCAATAAACACCATCTTTCAAACTTATTACATTCCCTAATTTTATATTCTCATTCATATGTCACTTGTTTTCTTCACCTTTGATCATGCTACTCGTTTCTCTCAGTCAGTATTCACCCATTCTGACATAATGCTGCTGCTGAAGATCTATTATGCTAATTTCTAAATCACGAAGTTCTTCCCATTTTGTACATTTTATGCAGACAGTCACTCCCCAGTCTCTCACCTGCCCCATTCTAACTTCTGGGATGCATTACATGCCACAAGCATTGCATACCACAAAAATCTCATAGTATACGACGTAAAATGAAGTTCTTAAATAGTGGAGGACTCCATGACAGGCCATCGGCAAACTGAATTGTAGCTACCACCATTATTCAAACACTGCACAAAGAATACTAGCAAACTATTATTATTATTATTACAGGCAACTCCAAGGAATCGACAGACTCATCGAGGGAGGCCCTAACATCATGTCAATAACAACTATTCGTCTTTCACACAGTATCTATCATACCTCGCCTTAAACTCATAGCACCCACAACAGACTCTGGCAGCTTATTCCACTCATTCACCACTCTCCAAGTAAAGAACCTAGCTCTAACACCCCTGTTAACCACATTTTTGCCCAGCTTCCATGTATGGCCCCTAGTCCTCCCACCACCAGTCCTATTCTCAAAAATATCTTCTGGATTAATCTTATAGAAACCCTTCAGTAATTTGAATGTCTCAATCATATCACCCCTTTTCTGCCTATCAACCAATTTTTGCAACCCACAAATCTTCAATCTGTTCTCATAAGGTTCATTCCACAGACCTGCCATCATCTTGGTCATTCGTCTCTGGATCCTCTCCATCTCCTCCCCATCAAGAAGAAACCCTGGCGCCCATATCTGGGCACAGTAGTCCAGATGGGGTCTTATCAGGGCTCGATATAGAGGAACAATAACTTGTTTGCCTCTGCTTGTTAAAGTATTTTTCAGTAACTAAGTGATTTGATGAGCTGTTTTAGCCACTTTTGCAATGTGCTCCCTAAACTTCAACTCCCTATCCACCAACACTCCCAAATCCCTGGCCTCATCAATCTCCTGGAGTACGGTTCCACCAATGTGATATACTGCTGCTAATTTTTTCACTCCAAAATGCATAACCTTACACTTTGCCACATTAAATTGACATCCATTTTCCTTAGCCCAGTCCTCCAAACTATCCAAATCATCCTGCTAAATTCTGACATCCTGTGCATTCACAATTGCTCTACCGAACTTTGCATCATCAGCAAACAAGCGAACACTTCCTCTCAGATCCTTTCCTATATCATTAATGAACAAATTGAAAAGTAGTGGTCCAAGAACAGAACCCTGTGGCACACCACTAGTCACAAGCCGTCTTTTGGACTCCGCTCTCTGGTATCTCTCTCTCCATTAACCACCCCTCCTATCCATCTCACCAACTCTATATCCATCCCCATCTGCTCCAGTTTACTGATTAGAGTTCCATGTGGTATCCTATCAAAGGCCTTGGCAAGATCCAGTAGAATCATTGAAAACCCATTACCCTTATCCAGTTCAGTCATTACTGTGTTATAAAATGTGAGCAAATTACTGAGGCATGATCTACCCTTCGCAAAAACCATGTCTCCCATACAGCATCCCATTTTCATCTATCCAATCCTGTATTCTTCTCTTGACTAGTTTCTCCAAGACCTTGACAACGATTCCTGATATGCTAATCAGTCAGTAATTTACAACAGCAGTCTTGGAACCTCCTTTATGCAGTGGAACTATTTTCCCCTCTTTCTATCCCCCTCGGGACTAACCCAGACCCGAGACTCAGATTAAACAGAATGGTCAAGGGTACTGACAATTCTTTAGCCGCTTCACGTATGACACGAGCTGGTATACCATCCAATCCCACAGATGTATTGGCATTAAGGTTTTGTAATAGACTACTCACCTCCACCTCATTCACCACAATTCCCATATAAACTTTTTGTTCATTCATTTCTGCAATGTCACCACCTGGATGATATACTCTTGCAAAGTGCTCGCTCAGTAATTCAACTACATCAACTGATTCAGTTACTCTCACAGCTATCAGGTACTACCTCGCAAATAACCTCATTCATACCTTGAATATCGCTGTTATCTAGATTCTCACTTTCGACAATGTTATCACTCACACGACCTGAAACACATTCTTTACACTTTTTGGCACACATTCACTCCACAATCATTGTTTAACCAGACTCCAACCACTCTCCTCGATGCATACATTTCACTAACTATACTAAAATATTACATTAAAGTAAAATTCCCCAAGTGTAAACTATCCACAGACTATACATTCTGTCTAGTTAAGATGCCTCATAAATTCAAAGTAAAACTCTAATAAATTCTAATGAAACTTATATTTTTTTTGCTGCTGCCTCGTAACACATCTGACTATAACCTCATATCTTTGAGGTTATTTTAATTCTTATTCCTAACTGTACCCTACAGGCTCATGCAAAAGATTAATCCTGATTAAGAGAACGAATACTAAAATCCTCAGATAAGATTAAATTTATTCCCTTCAGATAACTGTAACCTTCAGTCATTTGTGCTATAAATATATCACACTGTCTCTTCCATATTTAATAAACAAGATTTTTGAATGAAATATTTGTGTGGTTTAGCAGTTCTTTGGTTAATTTTTGGTATTGGACTACATGTTTCTTAACATATAACAGTTTTAATAAAATAAACAATATAACCTAACAAGTTTTGTAAGTCGCTGAATGTATATCATGAGAAAACAAAATTATATAAAAAAACTAGAAAAAAATTAATTACACACATAGCAGAAAAACCAAGACTTAATGCTACACCAAGTTTGGTGTGTTTTCATCAAAAATCTAACAACCACAAACCTGGGATATGACACAAGTCATGCTAAAGCACTTGATAGCAACAAGCATTGTTCCAATGCATATAAGAGCAATTAATGCAATGGTTTTCTGGTTACTTGTTTGTATTGAAGTTATGATAACTTCACAATTAATTAATTATGATAACTGTGTGTAATTAATTTTTTGTAGTTTTCTTTTTATATGTTTTGATACCTCGAATGACATAAGTCCAATGACTTATGAAACTTGTTGGGTTATGTTGTTTATTTTAAGAAAACTTATGTTAAGAAACATGTGGTCTCAATACCAAAAATTAACTGCAAAACTAGATTTTTATCCTTTTTTTTTTAATATTAACACATGAAAGAAGTTACACCAGGCATAGACAACATTCAAAAAGAACTTCTGGAAAAAGGGAAAGAAAGCATAATAGATTATCTAAGGCGGCTGTTCAACAAAATACTAAAGAAAGGAAAATTACCAACAGAATGGAGAAAAAAGGAGATGTCAGATCCTGCACTAACTATAGACCCATCACCCTTCTAAGCCACTGCTATAAAATATTCATCAGGATTCTTCAAAACAGAGTCAAACATTCCTATGAAGAGCAGATGGAAGAAAAGCAAATGGGATTTAGAAATAGGAGAAGCACAATAGATGCAATTTTCATATTAAACATATCAGCAGATCTTATGAGAGAAAAAAATAAAAAACTACTGCTGTTATATTGACTGCAAAGCTTTTGACTCAATAAACAGAAGCAAACTCATTAAAATTCTGGAAAACAGAGAGTTTGGCAAATACCTATTAAATTGTATCAAGAATTACTATTCAGAAACACAAGCAATAGTGAAATACAAAAACATGGAAACAGATCAAATAGCAATTAAAAAAGGAGTTATGCAAGGCTACTCATTGTCACCATATTTATTCAACTTCTATCTAAAAGAAGTAGTAGACAAAGGAGGACTACAGATGTGTGAAGGCATAACTGTAAATGGAAGAAATATAACACATTTAAAGTATGCTGACGACATAGTTATCACTATAGACAGCCAAGAAAAATTAGAAAATATCCTGACCAAGCTGCATCAAACAAGTAACAAATATGATATGAAAATCAATTTTAGAAAAAAAAAAAACTAATGGTAATAGGAAGAAAAAGAGAAGCAATCCAAATGAAAATAGGAAACAATAATATATAACAAGTAAAGCAATTCAATTATCTAGGATCAATGATCACCAAAGATCTAGACTATTTCAAAACCATAAAACACAGAATCAGTAATGGATGGATAACAATGGGCAGACTACTACAAAAAATATGGAACAATAAAAGATTCAGCAAAGAACTCAAAGATATATAAAACAATGATAATTCCCACAGTAGATATGGCTCAGAATGTTGGATCTTAAGAAAAAATAAATGGATAAACTCAATACTTTTGAAATGAAATGCCTAAGAAAAATCAATAGAACAAACTGGACAGAAAGAAAAACAAATGAAAAAGACAGAGAAGAACTTAACTTTAAAGAAACAATAATTACAGCACTAAAAAAAGAGCCAACTAAGCTGGTTGGGATACATTTCAAGAATGAACCCAGAAAGACTACCAAACATATTATTAAATGGCAGAATTGAAGGACAGCCCAGACAGAAGAAGATCAAGAAAGAAATGGATTGACAACATTAAAGAAAGCACCCACTTAAACTCCATAATAAAACTTCAAAAAAAGACAGCAGACAGAAAGAAATGGCAAAAATTCGTTTTTGAGGAACTCAACCCACCATGAGCAGAAGAGAAGTTACAAAACCTTTGAGCATGCAAGTTAAGTGTTTCTTGAACAGCTGGAAGGTGTTGTTTAAGAGTACTGTTCCAAAAAATGAAATAGAATCAGAAGCTAGTTCAATAAATCTAAAGTGTGTTATGAATGGTGACTAGGATGTTTGTGTTTTATAGGGTTAAAGGAAAGTAGATAAATGATGAGTTCAGCAGAACAGAACCCACAAAAATACAGAAAAGGCATAAAGCAGAAAAGGAACATCTATGACAAAATGATTGATTGGTCTGTGAGAAAAGGATCATCAATGAACCAACCCTATAAAGAAATTATGTGCTTCTTTTATTTTCTACTTTTAATGCAGAATATTACTAAATTTCATGCCATACTTCCTATATTATTACATCCCAGCAGCTGTATGTCGAGCTGATGGCTTTCAGCAGCCAACTGCTATTAACAATATATAGAACTACTTTCCTTCCCAAGATATGGTGAGCTCCTTTCACATCTATTGCCATATCAATTTGGATGTTACGTGTTGCTATTCTTTGGATAGAAAAAGTTAAAAATATAAGCATCTGTGTCCAGCTGAAGGTCTGTAGGTCACTATTATATTCTCTATTTCTCCTGTTCCAAATCTGTGAACAATAGTTCAGATGAGATCCTATCAAAGCCCTGTAAAGAGGCAAAATGGCATCCTTAAATGTCATCATTTATTTCAGCATTACAATTATCCTCTGATTTGTATTTGCTATCTCTGCTATATGGCTCTTGAACTTCAACTTCCTATTTACTAAAACTCCTGCCAGATACCTAAGCCTGATCAATTTCTTCTAGCATAATCCTGCCAATATGACATGCCATTGGACATATCATTACACCAAAGTGCATTTGAATTTGAAGGTACTGATCTTGTACTGAACAATAGCCTTCCAAGCTGTATCCTGTCAAAAGCCTTAGCAAAGCCTAAAAGTATCATGGTGTATCCATTACCCCTTGTCTCTGTAACATTAGTATAAAATGTGAGCAAGTTGCTCAAATATTATCTTCCCTTCCCTTGATTATGAATCGAATGATAGCTAGAATGTGCAGGAAGAAAGGACTTGATTATGTGGAAGGTAGGAGCGAGATGTTTTCTGTAGGTGAAACTGAATAGCCTGTCGATGAGAAGAGGAGAGTGTGTAGCCAGTCAAGGAAACAAAAACTAAATAGTGAGGCTGTGAGTGCAAGATACCCAAATTAGATAAAAGACAAGCATGGCCTCAACAGGAATAACAGAGACAAAGAATGGGGTAAGAAAAATGAGACTAGAAGAAAGCCACCTTTTTGTTATTTATATTATAACTTTAAATATTTTTGTTATTTAAAGCATTTAAAATTAATATCAGAATTTATTTTGAATTTTTTCATTTGTGTTGCAAAACAGAATTGTCAGACAGAATTTTGAAATGAGTGAGATTAGCTTGCAGGTAGCAATTTGTACATTTCATGTCCTGCTTCTTTAGAGATGTCCATTTTCTTTGGCTAACAATGCTATTTTTGAAACCGTAAAGTAAACATTTTATTTTGTACATGCATAAAGACCTCCAAGATGCCAAACAATTTTGTTTTCACTCTGGGAGAAGAGGCAACAGTGTGGCAGTACAAGATCTATCAAACTGCAGCAGGTTTGATTATTACAAGTGCACACTGTTCAGTCACAGCAAACTCAGGACTGAGCGGTGCACCAGCTCACATTTCTAGGAGAAAGATTTTGCCTTCTCATAATCTGAGGAGGAAGTGGTATATTTTAGTTATTTCTTAGTTACTGATTTGTTTTCAGCTAACAATGTTATACACATCTCACAGAACATGCTTATATGTGTGTATTATATATATATATATATTTAAAAAAAAAAAAAAAAGATTAAATGACTGAAAGCCAACAGATAGAAAGTAAAAAATACTGTTTTAATTCAGTACAACTAGTTTTGTCTTCAAGAAGACTTCTTTGGGTGCACAATAAGAGAACAACCAACAAAAAATTGTGAAATAATAATAAAAAAAAAAGTCTAAACATTAAAGTGTTAGCATATGAACATTTGAAGCTGTTCTCTGTATCTCCTCATTATTGGGGGTGTGCATGCATTCAAAATCGATGAAAGATTAAAAATCTGTGTTGCTGCTGTTGTACAAGATGAGATCCCTACTTGAGTTATTTGCTATTTGGGTCTCTGATAAGCAAAGAATGGTGGCATTTGTCTTATAGTCAAGTAACCCTAATATCACACACTTAGTGACTTAACCTGGTACACCATGAATGTAGTATCTGATAGACATCACAATTCAAAAGTATCTTTAAATAACCTATTGATAATTTCTAACCTGATAACATTTGCTGTTGAGGGTAACAATGACTATGAGAGATAAAAATGTGGTGGTCCCATTGTATAAAGTTTTGATTAGAACAAATCTGGATTTCTGTACTCAGATCTGGTCACCAAATTTGGATACTTACATTTTGAGAACTTCAGCCCAACTGCCAAGTCAACCAAATTAGCCCACCAGAGGGCACCATTAGGACTTTAGGAACAATATTAGTTTCTTGCTTTCTTCCTCATTTGCTTTTGTTAGTGCCTGCGTGCACATACCATATCTTTATGTTCCTGAAGATGGCAACGTGACGTTGCCGAAATATAGAAGTTATTTATTAAAGTTGCCTTTAATTAATATACTTTATATGCGTTGTTAATTCCGTAAACTAATTACCAGTTATGTATGACCAACGTATAAGCCTTGCTACTAGAATTATGTCTCTTCCAGATGTATACCAAGTTCCATGTGACTGCCATCTTTCCTACTTCGGACAAACTGGATGCTCAATAGAATAACATCAATCATCTAAGTTTGAATTAGCTCAACACGGAACAGGGGACAGACAACAATATTCTTTGGTCTGAAACACGCCTTCTACTTAGATATTGGTACAAATTTGAATTCTTATTTAAGGAGAGTGCTGAAGCCATGCTTCACCACCCTAACTTGAATTGAAATTACTGCTTATCCTTATCACAAATACGGGAAAGTTTGATTAGAATAACACATCATTAAAGTGGGTTTTTTTAAATTACTATTAAGAACAAGAATGATATTTTATAAAGACATAAGGGGTCTTAAGAAACCAACTAGATAATACATCTAGTTGGTTTATTTTTATTAATTTATTTTACACTGTTATGATTAACCTTTTCTTCAGTAAAAGCATAAAGCTGTTGGCAATTTAACATCATACAGCTCTTTCTATTTTGAATAAATCAAATGTTTTCATTCTACATTGTAAGAACTTTTTTTTAAGCCACTGACAATGGGTTGTTAATTTCAGACTGAAATATATGGTAGTATATTTAATAAATAATACATTTCCTTGTGTTTTCATGTATATATTGTATAGATCTTCTTATGGATTCTTGCTTAAGAAGGTTACATATCCTTTTTACTACCATCCTATCTGTTTCTCAAAACACTCTAGGTATACATTCAGATATTGCCTCATTTAAATACTTTGGAAATGAGTATATCTGGGGAGGAAAATGAGTCCGAAGACTCATCGCAGGAGACCATCGGCACCATGAACATGTATGGTGCCGATATAATAAATATATGGGCACCATACTCATTAACAGACAAAGTACTCACAACTAACTCTGGCAACCCATTTCACTCATTCACAACTTCAAGCAAAAAATTTAGTTTTCACACCCCAACTAATCACACCTTTATTCAACTTCCAGGGATGACCCCCCCCTTGTTCCGGTCCCTCTAGCCAAATGCTGAATCATTTCCCTTGCATCTATCCTATAAAACCATTAAAGCAACTTAAATGTTTCTATCATATCCCTTCTTCTTCTTCTCCTATCAATCCTAACTTCTGCAATCCACACACACACCTTCAATCTATCCTCATAGGGAACGTTCCACAGGCCACTCACCTCTGAATCCTTCCCACTGCTTCCTCATCCCCCCAAGAAACCCAGGGGACTAGACTTATCAATAATTCAAATGTGGGCATATCAAGGCCTTATAAAGAGGTAAACTGAACTCTTTTAGGTGTTGCCTGCCCATGAAATCCTATGGAAGGAGTGCTGAGACATAAATTTGGTCAGTTTGGAATCAAACATGTATTAATCTATCTTTTTTATATCAAACATGGAATCATTCAATACTTAGCAAATTTCTCCTGCATTGCCAAATTACCCTGATGGGTATTAAACAAGTAATCATTATGGGTGACTTAAATTATCCAAACACTGATTGGATAGAAGAGAAATCTCATAAGAATGAAGGAAAATTGCGAGACAACTTTCTCAAGCAGTATGTGAAAGAAGGAACTCAAAGTCAAGGAGTGTGAATTAAGAATGACTATTTTACCACTAGTTGATGACAGTTATCTTGCCATACTTTCCTGGTAAGTAGTTAATTATATAGATGTTCTAATTAGGACAACTTACATGCTGAACTACAAAGCTGGAAATTATGACAAACTAAGGAGAATACCATCATTGTTCTCATGGTATATATTGAATGGAAAGATATCAGCAATGCATAGATTGGATCTCCCGCAATGAGTCTTCGAACTCCATGGAGGTGCCCGTATTATAATAATAATAATGTAGCAACACCTCTACCATATGTTTCATCCTGATGGCCTCCACTTCTCACCAGATAGCCTCAAACTCATTGCTACATGGTACATTATTATCATTATTGCTTTCATGCATTTCTATCCTAAGTGGACTCAAGTCATTAGTACTACCCCTTCTCTTATCTTTTCTGTTGTTCCTAAAAATGCTATACCTTTACACTCAATCCCAGTTACAACATCTGACTCTGATAACCAGTTTCACTAATGCCAAATCTTAAGCAAATGTATTCAATAAAACAATGAACTTAACCTGTTTGTTTCTGATGCTCCTGGCATTTATGTATAAACAAGCAAATTACCACCTGGGTTTTATCTTTACTTACATCTATAGTCTGCCTGGTCCTGTTGGACAAGTTCTGTTTTCCCTCCACAAACATACTCATTTCCAAAGCATACATTTTTATTCTTTCACTAGATACATAATCATGCTGAATGCCATTTACATCATTATCACATTTGCATACCACACGTTGCCACCATATCTCACATGATTATCTAGTTTCCTCAACTATGTGCAGTATGTCTGACCCAATAAATAATTTTTCTAAGCTCATGATGCCAAATCCATTCAAGTGCAAAAGTATATTGCTAATATATTTTCTGTAAAACAATAACAAATTACTAGATCATTTTCACAGTTATTCCATAAACATCTAAAGGGGACATATTTAATATTCAAAAATGTTTCTTCATAGTTCACAATTTCTAGGAATCATTATATTATTCATAACTTACCAGGTGGGATTTTGCAGACTGTTGCTGGGTGCCAGCCATATCTTTGGTTACAGTTAGGACTTTGAACAAATATGCTGCTATCACTAAGACATTCAGCAAATACTTCACCACCAATGTAATAAAGTCGCACACCACGTCCTGGATAGGGGTAAAAAAAAAATCAGTACATATAATGAAGAGTTACTATAAAAATAGTCCCAATAATAATAAAATAATTATTCAAATTAAGGGGATATTAAATCCCACATTGTTTTAAAACCGAATAAGAAACTCAAAGATTGGAATCAGAGAGTTTCATGCCGAATATAGTAATCTATAAAAGTATTGGCGATTACTAGCGTGAGCTAATGCAAGTAGTCCTAGTATGTAGTATAATCTCAGGCAACTCGTTGCAAAGGTGGGGAAAGTTCTGATCGCTATGCTTGGTATTTATATCGCCGAAATGAAGCCTATTGGCTCTTTATATTTAAGTAAAATAATAAAATAATATTCTGTGAGGCAGATGTCAGTTAATTAACAATAACTGAACCAATTATATTTAACAAGCAAGGCATTCCTTATTTAACCATTATATAAAAAATGGCATTATTTTCATAAAGAAATATGCATAGGAAGATCAAACCATACTTCAATCTTCCTATGGATACAGTACTACCCCTACCTTACAATGCTTTATGACAATCTGCTCATACAATGCTTTTCAATTATAATGAATGCCTATTTATGCAATGTAACACTTTATCACACAACAGTTTTAGAGACATGACACCCCCATGAAGCAACCGATGCACATTTTTTTGTGAACTGTTTGTTGATAGCTCGCTTGTTTTGGTGTTTTGCTTGAATTATAAATTATGACTGTTATTTTATTTTATTGTTAATAATGGCAAGTAAATTCAAAGTCTGAGTGCTGTTGCTTCCAGTGAAAAGAAGACACGTAAACCTATTACATTAGATACTAAGATTAAAATTATTCAATTTAGTGATGGCGGTGTTGAACGCTGAAAAAGGCTACAGTCTAAACTTCCCTCACACTATTGTTGTTACAGTTGTTAACCTGGCATTTTAACCTGGCATCTTACTAATGCCAGGTTAAAAACAAAGATAAGTTCTAAGTGCAAGTAAAAAGTACTACACTAGTAAATACTACAATAGACTGATGACCAAACTTGGCTGGTAGGTTCCTTAAGCCAGCTATTCAGAATAACTTTTATTTTTGCAAAAATTATTCTAAATTTTTTGTTTGCATACCGACAACGAATGCTTTGTTGGTTTACATTATTAACCCATTAACATACAAAGATGTCTGTGACAAGTCTTTTGTTTATTGCACCAAAATTGATTTTGACGTATCACAGACATTACGAAGTTCATGTCAATTTCATACAAAGAAGTCTGTGACACGTATTTTGTTTATTTCACCAAAATTGATTTTGACGTATCGCAGACGTTACGAAGTTTGCATCAATTTCAAACGAATTTAGGGTATTAGGCAGTGAATATACATGCAAATAGACTCTATTCACTAGTTAGTTTGTGTTGCAATTTATTATCATCCCTAATATGTCTGCAAATATTTATAATATGTTAGCTGAAAGTGATATTGAAAGCGGAGAGGACAGTTTGGATAAAAAGCGAGACAAATTTATATCATCAAAGTGTTGGCATTTTTGACTTGTCAAGTGACAATAGCGACAGTAGCAGTGGATGTTCGGTTCAAGGCAATGTTCGTAAACGTTAGAGACCGATATTGTCTAGTAGCGATGATTTCGATGTAAAAGAAAATGAATGGAATTGGTAAGCAAAGGAAAATATTCCTATTATAAAACCATTTACGGAAATTACCGGCGTCAATGCAATTGCTTTGCTAAGATTTGGTGCAAATCCGACACCTCTTTCTGTTTTGAAACAAATACTTTGTGATGATTTCTTTGACATGATAGTTACAGAAACTGATAGATATGCGGCTCAAGCAATAAACGAGGAAATTACTAAAAAGACTGAGAATGGTATCCAATAACAAGTGACGAATTGCAGGCATGTTTTGCATTATGTATAATTATGTCACAGGTAAAAAAATCTAATATAGACATGTATTGGTCAGAGAGGGCTGTGGTCGAGACACCCATATATTCAAAAATTATGCCTCGTAAACGCTTCTTGGCTATATCTCATTTTCTCCATTTCATGGATAATGAAACAATAAAGAAAGATGACAAAATATGTAAAGTGAGAAATATAGTCGACTACCTGAATAATAAGTTTCAGCAATTATATACACTAGATAAAAATGTAGTATTTGACGAATCCCTTATGAAATATAGAGGCTGACTAAATTATGTACAGTTCATTGCTAGCAAACGAGCACGATTTGGAATAAAATTTTACAAGCTATGTGAATCAGACTCTGGATATTGTTCAAAGTTCAAAATTTATACAGGAAAGGATAAAATTCCAGGAAGCAATACACCTGCATCTCAAAATGTCATCATGGAGTTGGCCAAACCTATTTTAGGAAAAGGATATACGTTATTCTTAGATAATTGATATTCATCACCAGAATTATTTTATTTCTTGAGAAAAAATAGTACAAATGTTGTGGGGACAGTTAGAAAAAAGTGCAAGAATATGCCTAAGAAATTGACGACATATAAAATAAAAAAAAGGCGAATCAAAAACTTTCTCTTGTCGAGGAATTTTGTCATTATGTTGGCGCGATAAGAAGGATGTTTACATGATAAGCACAAAGCATTCAAAAGAAGAAATAATAGATACAGGAAAAGTAAGGAGAAGTAAGAGGGGCGATGAAGAAAAAGTAATAAAACCTAAATGTGTTCTTGAATACAATTGTGGAATGGGCGGTGTCGATGTTGTTTTCCAATTATGCGAAAATGCGTCAAAGGTTACAAGAAAGTATTTTTCTATTTGATGGATATTGCTATTTACAATGCTTATGTTTTATATTCCAAACTACCCAATACATCAAAACTAACAATAGTCAATTTCCGTTTGAACATAGCAGAAGATATGTGTTATCAAATATATCTTTACCTAATTATAGTACCTGTGGACGTCTATCGCAAAAGGACTGCCCAATTAGACTCCAGACAAAAAATTGGGCACATTTCCCTGAACATATACCCCCCTACTGATAAAAAAAAGCAACATCCAGCAAAGAGATGCTATGTATGTGCCAAGCAAAATTATTAATATTCTTTATAATAAGGTAACAATTAACGAAATAAATCAAATGAATTAAATAAATAGTAGTTTATTATATATACTGTTCCAACTTTAAAAATAATTTATATGTCAAAGGGTTAACATACATATGTGACTGCTTAAAAATGTTATTAATCCATTACATGCATCCATACACACGCACAGAAAAGCAGTGATTTACAATATGACAAAATTTGCTATATAATGGTGGTCTGGAACCTAACTTGTCATATGACCAGGTATGCCTGTATCGATTAAATTAACTGAAATTAATGGAAAAAAGCTAAATTTTTTCAGTGAAGGAACCCTTGATAAATGAGTTTTTAATTTATCATTAAAGAAAGAAAGAGGAAACAAGAAGCAAAGACAAGAATTTAACAACAATAGAAGAATAATATCAAAATTCTAAGACTCATAAGTAAATGAAATGAAATTAATTAATTTAATTAAATGAAATAAATTAATAATGCTAAAAATGAAAAATTATGAATTACTTTTTTATTGGTAATCCCATACACAAGAGGTTGTTCAAACTATAGTACATTAGTAGTGAGGAGAGACAGAAAGTTAAGGGGAAAGCAGATACTTGTTAATATTGAATTTGAAGACCTTCCAATTGTATTTTGTAGAAAATACATGAGACTGTCCCAAAGGATAGCAGCAGCAGAAAGAATGAGTGAATTGGAAGAAAAATTCTCTCTATCAGTTTGGAGTTGAACCGTGAAAGAGTGATGAATTGTAGAAGAGCAGGAGCTATGCCGATCAACCAGAGAATACATGCAGTTTACAGACAAAAAAAAATACAGTTGGTGGGTAGAAGATGGCACTGTGTGTAGATGGAGGATAGTGTTACTGTATGCTAAGATTAAGTAATAGAGATGGTAGGTTGTGTGAAGGACTGCCCTCACATGATGAGCCCATGAACTTGGAGGTATCGCATAATAATAGTAAGCAGAACAAACCAATACACATAATCAAACATCTATATGAAAGTGGGCGGAGTGAAGTATTTTTAGGGAGCCCTTAGGAGCACCACTCCAAATGTGATAAAGGTATATAATGGTTGGTTAGATCAGTAAGATTTAGAGCTAATCTGAAGTAGAGTAAAACCTTGAGTGACAAAGAAAACCAAATTTTTTAATAGATGCTGAGGTAGTGATATTTGTAGTATTATATTTATGATTCTTTTTAGTGTCTTCCACCCATGAAATATTATAAACCTATATAGTGTGTTAGTACCATGGGTAGGATAAGAAATTTTTTATATCATTTTATTTAGGTATGAGATTTGGGTGTGAAAAAAGAAAAATGGGAGAAAAAGTTACCTTTTCAAAAAAATGACAAGTTTGAGATTTGAAGGATTTTAAAGTAAACAAGGTTGACGTGAATGCTGCAGGCAGTGATCTTTTGGAAGTTTTGTTAAATGAAAATTAGGACTGCATCAGTAAAAGTATGGATTTGGATCTGAAGTCAAATGGAGAAAGCCATTCTGATGATGTGGAAAAGAAGAGAGTGAAAAGAACACAACCTTGTGTAACTCCAGTATCAGTTGCAAAGTTTGAGGTAAAGTTCCATCCATTAAAACACATAATGCGTAACCAGTGACAACCCAGTTGCAGAAGTAAGAAATTCACCCATACAATGAGTCAACACTTACTTAATAGGCCTTTGAGCCAAACTTAGTCAAGTGCTTTACCGCTATCAAGACCATCAACATAAGAAGTATCAACAGAAAAGAAGTTGAACTGGCAGAAGAACTAAAGAAGTATGATGGGAATCTAACTGGTGTTACTGAGACAAAGAAGACTAAACAGGCGAAAGTCTGCTAAATAATTAAATAATAAATCTAGGATGTCATATTTGAGCAATAATGTTCAAGGAAAGAATAGTAAAAATAGCATTCAACACTAAATATGAAGATGAAATTGCCTGCTAATAAATTTCAAAATTTGCCCACATAACTGCTTGAAATTGCCTAGTCAATTGGTGCCTATGATCCCACATAAGGTTGTCCTAAGGAAGAAACAAAGTAATTTTTTGAGTCATTAGAGAAGGCAGCTAACACAAAAGAAATGGAAAAAAAACTGGATGTTGTTGGAATCTACACAACAGGACAGGAAATTAATTCCAGGTATATAGAAATATTTTGATAAAATTTGGAAAAAAGAGCAAAGCTAATAATAATTTTAAGTGCCTGATGGATTTCTTTTCAGAACACAGACTAACATCATCTTTTAACATAAAGATGTGCACAAATTCATATAGTGAGAAGACAAGAAAACAGAAATGTATTATTAGCTAATATTACTGTATTAGTGATATCTTCATATCAGTTCAGGATACAAGATTATATAGTGGATTTAAAACTGTAAGTGGTTATCACTTTGTTTTAAGAAGGATTAAAATTAACATTATATTGAAAAGAAAAACATATAAGCAAGTTTTAAAAAGAATCAAAGTCAAGAAGCTTTTATAGGTGAGCTCAGACACACTCAACTATATTTTTGCATCATCAGCAAACAACTGAACATCTACTATCAGGACCTTCCCAATATCATTAATGTATAGATTGAACAACAATGGTTACCTTAGATTTGATAGATTCACACCCATCATATATCACTTTCTGATATCTTTCAGCCACCCACATATCGAAGTCATAGTTTATATTAGTGGCGGCTTGTACATAAGCACTACAACAATGCAGCACTCCCAAGGAAAAAACGAAAAAATTAAATTTTGTTTGTGTTTATAAATAATAAAATGTTTACAACATTATATAAATGCACTACAACATGTTAAAGGTTACAGCTTATGTTTCGACATTGATTGAATAGTTAATAATTGGAATTGCTCGATTAATGCTTTAGCTTATGAAACAAATGCACTGCGATCTAACGCAGTCTCAGAATTATCATGTTCGGTCAGTTGCGACTAGACTCGCCGATATTTGTTTTGCACTGTCACTGCACGTAACAAGTGCAAATGAATATCGGCGATTCTCAAAATTCTCGAATATGTAAATTTACTTATTAATAAATTGGTTACTGATTAGGAAAAAATGAATTATTTTTCTTATTTTGTATATGCAGCACCCACACTCAAAATTTTCACCAGCCACCACTGGTTTATATCCTAATCCCATATTCTCTTAGCAAAGTTTAACAGTACCATAGTGTATCACTTCCTTTTATCCAACTCAGCAGTAACATTGTTATAAAATATAAACAAATTGCTAAAACATAACCTTTTAGTAAATCAATGTTGTTCTTTGCAAAATATAGCTTATCCATCAATCATTTCTATATGTGAATTCTTACCAACTTCTCTAAGATCTTCACCACCATTCCAGAGATACTAATAGGTTGGTAGTTAGATACATCAGTTTTTGCACCACCCTTGTACAAACATTGATAGTTCCACTGTACAAGATATAATTTGACAAGTACTTGTACAAGTATAATTTGAGTCTTAGCTCAGGAAAGATCCTTATGGGATCTTTCCTGAGCTAAGACTTAAATTATACAAACACGATAAAAGGCAGTTCAGCTGAACATTCAATTAACACTTGCTGATATCCCATCTGGATTGGATAAGTAAATGTGGTTGTGGAGTAGTACTCATGGTAAGAGATAAATTGTGTTCTCTCAGAGTATAGAATCAGAGTGAAAATAACACTAATGGCTTTAAGAGTATATGGTGTGAAGTAGAAGTGGATAGGACAAGATATTTAGTGGGATGCTTCCACAGATCAGGAAATATAGATGGTGATGAACAGGAAATGTTTAGGCAAATTGGTTTGATTTAGTAGGTGCAAAGCAAATGATTATTATGAAGGACTTCAACTATGGCAGCATAAACTGCACAGATGAGGTAGCATACAGTAAGTACTAAAGGAACTGAATTTTTGGATTTCTTGATGGACAACTGTCTTAGGCAGCATGTGGATGAAGAAACACAAAGATCAGGAGTTTTAAACGTGGTTGTAAATCAGATGATCTAATTGTGACTGAGATGTCATACTCCAGTTGATGTGAGTGACTATATAGTCCTGACTTAGAAGATGAATGTGCATACAGAAGTATCAAGAGCAGAAGAAATTTATGTGGAATTATAAGGCAGGCAACTATAATAGACTTAGAAAACCAACTTGCAATAGTACAAATGAAAGATTTGAAGGGAAGAATGTCAGTAGTGCATAGTTGATACTTAAGAGAAAACTGATGACAGTGATGGTAGATTATATTATTATTATTATTACCCAAGGCCTCATGGAGTCAAAGACTCATCTGGGAGGTTCTTTTATCACACACACAGCTCATCATACCATGCTTTGAACACATTCAGACTCCCTGCAGACACCACACTCTCAGGCAAGGCATTCCAATCATTTACAACTCTGCATGAAAAAAAACCTGCCTCTCATTCCCCTACTCACACCTTCTTTATACAGTTTCAAGAGATGACCTCTGGTTCTCTCCCGATCTCCCACTATTTTCTGTAGAACTTCTCCAGCATTGATCCTATAACAACCCCTTACAAACTTGTAAGTCTCTATCATATCTCCCCTCTTCCTACTGTCCACTAGACTCTACAAATTGCATCTCCTCAATCTTTCCTCATACTCGACATTCCAGAGGTCAGGAACTACCTTAGTCAGTCGCCTTTGGACCCTTTCCAACATCTCTTCATCCTTCTGAAAACCAGGTGACCAGATCAAAAAATGTGCTCACATTGAATCTGATGTGCTGAGGATTAATCCTGGTAAGAACAGTCCTATTTTATTTATTTCAGTGTGAAGGTTTAAGTGATAGTTCCATCTCGAATATCCTAATATTTACTGTGGCGTTTCACTGAATTTAGCCGAAGTTAGAAGTTGAAAATAATTCCCCTTGAAGCAATAACTGCTGCGATTAATAATGTTATAAGTGCTTGCTAAGTGTTAAATATAGAGTGTAACTGAGTGATACCAGCAAATTTATTTAGCAAGAAATTTTGTAGTATTGATCAGCGTGAACAATCTTTGTAATTGAGAGAACTGTGAATTTTGTATCTGAAGATTTGAAGTCTAATTTAATATGAATGTTTTGACCTGACAAACTAAGTTAATTGTATTGTCTTATTTTCGGAGTTAAATTTATGTATTTGTCATATAACCTTATATTAAATGTTTTGTTTTGTTGATTTCAATATTGTGTATGCCTGATTCTTTTTCATTGCACCGTTCATAAAAAGTTCGAACCTTGCGGGAGCCCTAAGTGAAAAATATTAAATTCGGCCTGTATGAATAAGGAGACTGCTAAGTTAATTGAAGATTGATTCTACTATTTTACATAGACTAATCTAAATATAGGGTGGTGCAGTATAAATATAAATTTCCCTACCTTTTGATTAGTAATCAATCAGCAATTAATTGGTTTTATTAACAACAACTTAACAAGATGACGAACCATAGAGTCAAGAAGGACGTTCCAACACAACCATATCTCACTTATTCCGACAATCTTTGGTTGAACAGATGCAATTAATGCAACCATTTCATCTGCCTTGTTTCTTATACTTCTAGCATTTGTATACAAACACAACAGCTCATTTCTGGATCTACAGATAGTTCCACTGATACCACCCACTCGATGTGATCTCTCAATGCTCGACTGAGGCATTTCCCTTTCTGCTTATTCATTTTAAAACCCTTTTCAATTCCAACTGTTTCCTCTTGATCCCAGGTCATCCCACTCCTTTCTACACATGCTCTCACCTCCTCTAGGAGCATCCACCTTTCTCATGCTGTGTACCCCTGAACCACCCTGAACTTCCCCATTTTCCTGTTCCTCTTGCACATCCATTCTCACATTTTCTATACTCATACCACTCACTTCCTCATTCATAACCACCTCTTCAATCTCTCCTAACTTACTCTCCTGCTCTTCCACATCACTTCCCGCTTGATCTGATTTATTCTCTCTCTCTCTCACTCTACTCACTTTTCTACCTTCCAGCAGCAGTCTCTCCAAGCGACTCACACCATAACCACTCAAATGCAACTCATTGCTCCCATACAGCTCACTTCATCCCTAAAACTAATTCCGCACATTAACAAACTGTACTCCCATCTCCTCATACATTTCAGCCAGCATATCATTCATAATCCTTGCTCTCTACCTCATCTCACCACAGTCATACCTAGGCAACATGCTGGCCACCCTTCTCTTTTATCCTTCTAAGCAGCCTCCTGATATATACCTCAAGTAAAGAAGATAAAGCAATTTGGAATCAAATAAATGACTAGAGAAATTAAACAGGGATTGCAGATGAAAAGAAAGACATAAATTGAGAGGTACAGCACAGCTACATGAGGAATATAAGGCTCATTCTAGGAAAGTGACTAGTATTGTAAAAAATTAGAATATGAGAAGAGACTAGAGCTGCAATCAGAAGAATCCCAAGGAAATTTTTCACTATGTGGTGAGCAAGAAGAAAAATAATGGTGGAGGATTACTTTGCAAGATGGAGATGGGACTCAGGTGACCAATGAGATGGTGATCAAAGACCAGCAGAGATTTGTTAAGGAATGCTCTTGTTTTAGTAATCTGGTTGCTTTTACAGCAGAGTAATAAGAGCAATGAATTCATCATAACATACTAATAATGGAATCACTTAATTTAAATGTCTTTATTTGTAAAATTTTTGGCTAAGTTTCATAGCCATTGTCGATACATTTTCAATACACTGTCAAATCTTAGTTGAAAGTTTTACAAATAAAGACAATTAAATTTAATGTAAGTGATTCTGGTAACACTATTCTGGTCAGGCACACACTCCAATTTTTTGGGAGGATTTTGCAAAGGCATTTGACAGGGTGCTAAATGACTAGTTCGTTTTTAAGTTGCAACATATGATATCAGTTTAGTGAATTAGATTGGTAGCTGGCTTTCTGATAGATATCACAATGTATATGGAGAAGCAGCATCTGAGAGTAGGTTCAGTACCAGAACCATTACTGTTTAATCTTTTTGTCAATGATATTGTCATGGGACAACAGGGAGATATTTAGTTATTTGCATACAATGTGAAGCTTGGGAGGGTTATTAGTAATAGTGCTGATGTTTTGGTTCTTTGATTGGATTTGAATAAGGTGGAAAAATGAATGAGGATATCAGTTTAATGCAGCTAAATGTAAGAACTTTGAGATCCACAGATTGGATGCTTCATAGTCACTTGGTAGAGCTATACTGGAAGGAAGCAAGGGATCTTAAGTGATTACAAGTATAAATTTGAAGTTCAGAGGACATGTCATAAAGGTTGTGAAGGCAACCCAGAGAACTGCTGCAATGTTTAGGCAGATACTTACCAGCAGAGATGGGGTGGTGTTCCAGTGTACAAAGGTCTGATCAGAACACGATGCATTACCTGAGAGGATGGAGAAACTACAAACAGTGGATGAGTTTAACAAATGGTACAATAGAATTTGTGTTTAGACTGGTGCTGACCAGTCTGACCACAATGAGTCTTGTAACCCCATGGAGGTAAATAGAATAATAATAATAATAATAATAAATATCAGGAAGGCGGCAGAATTTTCTAGAGCAGGGGTCGGCAACCTTTTCAGACTCGCGGGAGTTTAATTAACCCCTTAACTTACCAATTAAAAATCAGAAAGCGGTCGTTTTTCTGCTAATTTTTTGGGCGAGGGCGATTTGATGGATCAAATTCATCATTTGAAAAATAATGATGAATTTGTGCAAACGCAAACGAAATAGCCGATACATGCTGTTGGCAACTTTTCTCGGCTGAAAGGAAATAGGCACAAGATTGTCTAGCATCTATATTCGGTTGTACTTATATGTGAAACCAAAATTCAAAATCAATTTTGGTGCAATAAACAAAAGATGTGTCACAGACATCTTTGTATGTTAAGGGGTTAAGAGAAAATAGTGAGTGAAAAAAAAAACTTTTTAACTTATCAATTTTATTATATCAATCTTAAAAAACACAGAATTATTTAAAGCTTGAGATTAAGAGATAAAGTACAATATTCTCGTAATGACGTCTGATATTATATTTTTTTATAACAGCAACAGTTTTATGACAAATAAGACAAAGGGGATTATCCTCATTTTCAATCAAGAAGTGCTTGCTGTTCCATTCATCATTAAACCTTCCTTCATCTGTAATTTTATGTTTTCTTGAACCCATTTTTGAAATTATTTTTAAGAAATATATATCCTCTGAAAATAATAGTTGATGTTATTGAATTACATTAAAATACAGACCAGGAAACATGACTGAAACAGTGCGGCAAAATCTCGATTTTCGTCAGATGAAGTCGCCAGGTTATCCCCACATGTGATGACTCACACGGTTGACTTACGCCAATTTGCATGGCGATATCATGAAGTATGGGTATAAAATTATTTTTAATTTATTATTCATATTATAAAATGTATTATTTAGATAATTCAGCATATGGGCCATGTGCCATGTAATATGGTTAACTTTTTATGGGCTGCCAAAAATGCGTTTGGGCTGCATGCGGCCAGCGGTTGCCGATCCCTGTTCTAGAGGTTCTAGAAAAGCTTAGAAATAGAAGAAAGAGCAATGTTAAACGAATCCAAAATGATAATGGTGACATGAAAACTGAAATGAAAGATATTCTGGATATCTGGAATAACTTTGAAAGCTTGTTAAATGAAATAAGCAGTAACAGAACATCTGCATAAAACCTTCAAGAAGGAATGCAATTATGAGTACATATTAACACCTGAGGTAGAAAAGGCAATGAAAAGCCTGAAATGTGAAAGGCAGCAGGAGTAGATAATATTTCACCAGACACACTTAAATATGGATGCATAAAAGTTTTACAGGTGGTGTACTGTATAATGAAGCTGAATTCTAGATGAGTGAAATACAGCTATGAGAGCTCTCCCATTTATAAAAATGGAAATAAAACAATGTAAAAATCACAAGAGGAATTTCTGTACTAAGTGTTTCAGGTAAGATTTATGCAACCATACTTGAGAAGAGAGTGAGAAAAATTGTGGAAGGGAAACTTGGAGAAGAACAAGCCGAGTTCAGGATAAACAGAGGAAGTTATTAGGATCAGATTTTCACTTTACAACAAAAAGTCAATAAATCATGGGAATGTAACAAGGATCCGTATTTAAGTTTTGTAGACAAAATATTAAAAGACATCAAACTTAGCTCTTTGCTTTATGCAGAATCCTGTGCAAGTCTCCAAGATTCTTTACCTAAATTGAATAGCAGCTTTAACAAATTTGGCAAAAAAATTTAGCAATAAAAAGATCAAAACTAGGAAAATAGACAAGAGGATGAAAAACTTCAGCTGCATTCAGAACTTATAGAACATGTAAACTATTTCAGCTATTCAGGCATAATTTTTAGTGAAATGGTAAATTAAATATGGAAAAAGATAACAGAATAAGCAAAGCTGGTGTGGTGGGATGCCAGATGAATAAATTTATATGGAATATGAGAAAAATTAGTCAAAATGTTAAGCTAAGAGTATCATATTTTGTGTACTGCTGTCCTTTGAAACAAGACTTTAACTACAAGTCTTCATATCCAATGTTATAAATTTCTTGTTTTACTGCAGCTTTTTACCTATTTACAGTCTTAGTGTGCTATAAGTTGAAATGTTTTCTCAACTATTATTGCCCACCACATGATGAATTATAAATAGCTATGACATCTTTTAGTAATGATCCACCCAGTGAGAATTACTTATCATTTAGCAGGATAACTTACTCATAGTAAGTAATCTCTTACCCAGTTTATAATCTGTCTTTTGTTCATGCATGAATGTGATCTTTCAGCCATACTACTACTACTACTTTATGATAGTGCTTTTAGTTCAGTGTCATGTTATAATCCTTTTGACAGTGACAACCATCTCTGCATGTGCATACATGTAGTAGGAAACAAAATTTTTAACTTAGCTACCATATTTTAGCAAACCTGTTTTAAGTTATTGGCAATTCGTTTAAATTTGGCAGCATCTATGCTCCCAACAGGAAGGCAATGGGTCTGAGTTTCACTGTAGCATAAATGCTTGTGAATGTTTTTAGGCAGTAAATGATTTTCATCACCTGGCAGAAGACCTCTACCCTGTTTACTGAAGGTCTGAAATGATTTAGAAAAAATCCATGTTTGGTCTTTAGAACAAGATTTTTAGATTATCTAACCCTGAGCACATCCAATATGAATGTGCTATAGATTAACCTTTTAAATTTTAAAAATAATTTTTAAATTACATATAAATTAAATAAATTGTGTCAACATACAAAAAATGCTTATGCCAGATCACACCAAATTTTTTAAAAATTTGATTCTGCTTTTGATTACTAGCAATTTAATTAATTTAACGTAATTAATTGTGTGTGTGTGAAGGCAAATCTCATATGGAGATGGCAGGGTTTTTCCTTCCAGGAAGACAGACAAACCATCCCAAGAAAATATACACCGAAAGACATAGCATACTATAGAGATAGGATTAACAATTATATCACAGCATTAATCAGGTTTCTATGAAGCCAAGTTATTTGGAGATTATTATTATTGTTATTATATAGAGGCACTTCCATGGAGTCTGAAGACTCCTTGCAGGAGACCCAATCTATCTACACAATCTATCATACCTCTCCTTGAACCCATAACAGACAAAACACTCAACTGACTTTGGCAACCCATTCCATTCATTCACCACACTCCAAGCAAAAAATCTAGTCCTCACACCTCTACTAACCACACCTTTATTCAACTTCCAGAGATGATCCCTTGTTCTGGTTCCTCTAGCCAAGTGCTGAAACATTTCCCCTGCATTTATTTATCCTTCTTGTAGAAAGGCTTATATGCTGGTTAAACATGATAACTAAATACTTAAGGAATTGACAGCGTACACTAGAAATATAAATCAAATAAACTTTAATATATACTTTCCGATATTTTTGCAACATCATGTTGCCATCTTCATGGGAACTTAAGATAAAGACACGTGCATGCAAGTACTACATAACAACAAATGAGAGACGAAGTGAGGAAGCTATCATTTTCCTAAAGTCCTGATGGTGCCCCTGGTGGGCTATATTAGGTATTCTTGGCCTTTGGGCTGAAGTTCTTCTGATATATGTTTCCCAAATTTGGGGCCGTCTCATGCATCCAAATTTGTTGAGGTTTGGCATGTTCCTAAGGGCTGAGGCTGATTCCATGAATAGTCTTTCATATTTGAACTTGCTGCAGTGTATTACTGTGGCTTTCTTCCACCTTATTCTGTGGCGAGTATCCAGAGCATGGTCTGCAAGCCCAGAGTGGCTGTACTGGTGAAATCGGATGTAGTCCTTGTGTGCTAAGATTCTGATATTTGCTATCCTGCCTGTTTGGCCAAAGTAGAACAATTTACAGCTGCAAGGGACCTGGTATACACCAGGTAGGTCTAGGGGAAGTGGTTGGTCTTTAGTGGAGCGGATAAAGGATGCCAATTTTCTATATGGTCTGTAACAAGAGGTCAAGTCATGTTTTTTTAGGCTTTTGTTGATTTTTTCCGAGGTGCCTCAGATGTAAGGAATGGTGATGGATATAAGTAATCTTTTTTGTGAAGGGGGAGGTGGGTTGTGGATAACTGGTTTTAGTATTTTTTGGATTTTATTTTTTTATTTATTTTTTTGGGGGGAGGAGGGGAGGAGCCATTGGCTGAGAAAGTGTTAAGGATGTGATTTAGTTCAGTGGTTAGGTAAATGTCTCTATCATATCCCCTCTTGGTCCCTCGCCTCTGAATCCTCTCCACTGCTTCCTCATCCCCAAAGTCCCCCCCCCCTTTATCTTATTAAACATAAAATTCAATAAATTATTATAAAAAAGTATCCTTGGAATCTTGGATGTCCTCTTAACCCGTTGTTGGATCCTACTTCGTCTTAATCTGTACCTTGGATCCGACATGTTATTTACTACGATGTTCTTAACCTAAAAATAGTTGCTAGTTGGTTTCTAATTCAAATATAGAGAAAATTTATATTTAAAGACTGCGCCACTCTATATCTGAATTAGTTCAAGAATTGAAGAAAAATCAACCTTCAACTATTTCTCCTTAATATATATACTGGCCGAGTATATTTGACTTACTTAATTTACCAGCTTTGGTTCGAATATTTTATGAATGGTGCAGTAAAAGAGATTCAGGCAAAATACAACTTTTGATTAACAAAAACAAACATTTAATATAAGCTATATAACACATACATAAATTCTACTTCTAATTTAAACAATAAAAACAAGTCAAATATTAAGCCAAGTCAATCACATTAGTTCGACCTTCCAAGCCTTCACATACACTTTCTCAGCTTCTGAGTTACAAAGTTCCTACACATATATAAATATAATAGAACTTCCTATCTAATCAGTTTTCACACACACTTCTCAGTCATGCTATAAGTTCAAAATATCGCAGGCACTAATAGTTGAAAATATCTCTCTAACAATTCTTAACTTCAACTCTCAATCACGAAGAGTTTCCACAGTTGAGGTTAGGTTAAGCATAGCGTAATTAACACTCAATTCTTCAAGCATTGAAATAATACACTAAGATAGTCCTTACCGGAAATAGTTCCTAGTACATCAAATACGTTGTGAGCAAACTTTTAAATTAATTTTATTTCACTTAAGAACACATCTACAAGACTTATCCACAGTTATAATTAAAACACTATCAATCGCGCTTCAGAAATCCAGACATCGACTGCAGGGTACTTCAACTATCCTTGTTACCACTCATAAACTATTTAAAACACTGTGCAGTTCTCCTTAGGGCAAATCGGAAATAAGCCGCAATTCTAGACCAACTGGGTTTATTCAGAATTCTTCCTTGAACATCCAGCTTTTTATATTATCCGATCACAGCATCAATTTCCCTTTTATTATTACTGCTGGCTTCACTTTCAGCTAACTATAAAATTCACTTCGTCCTTGCTCACTTATAAAAATTACCCTCTTAACTCCTGCCCTTAAGAACCTTTCATTTACTTCTACTTCTCTAGTTTATGCCCTTGCTTCCTTTCACTTCCAAGTTTCCATCCCAACTCTCTCTTGTTACCTCTTATATTTTTTTATTATTCTTTTTTTAGCCCTCGCTCTGTTCCAATCGCGCTCGTTTATTTCACGTGCTTCCATGACAACAAATAAACGTAAACATTTTCGCTAACGTTACATAAGGTTATACCACTACATTCAGTTATTACATAACGTTAAACTTTCACAAACAAGAATAAATAGAATATTTGCATTTCAATAAATGCGTAGTTAAATTACAAGTTCTTATAATATTGACATAACAATAAATAAAATAGCTTAATAATATTTAATACAGAATCTTATTACTATTAACACATATCTTTGATTAAACAATTAAATATTAGATATAATTAAGGTAATTACATGATATCAAATTATAATTTAAGTTATTTACATTAAATAATATTTACAAATGTAGCCTTTGTGATGGAAGATCATGTTGGATTCTGAAGCAAATAATAATTACTCTAATATCTACATAATCAGAATCCAACACCGTTAACATACAAAGACGTCTGTGATATGTCTTTTGTTTAGTGCACCAAAATTGATTTTGATGTATCACAGACGTTACGAAGTTCGCGTCAATTTCAAACGAATTTCATACAAAGACGTCTGTGACACGTCTTTTGTTTATTGCACCAAAATTGATTTTGACGTATCGCAGACGTTATGAAATTCGCATCAATTTCAAATGAATTTAGAGTTTAAAAATAATTTATATGTCAAAGGGTTAAGAGATTCAATGATGACTTCTAAGTCCAGAACAGCCACTCTAGACCTAAATCATGATGATGATGATGATCGTTGGAACCTCTTCAATCAGATCTGGTATCAGAATGTTTGAAACAAAATACATCAGACCAATTCGGACTGACTCATAAATGTGTACTTTTTTTTTTTATGATCAGTGATAATATAATGAAATCATGCGAAGCTTACTTTTTTTTTCAGTTTTAAGAATTTTTATAAAAAGATTAGAAGAGTGTAATAATAATAGTATATTAGTAACACCATTATGTTGATATGTAATAGCGTATATATATTTTTAATGCAGATACCTCAAAACTTTCATGAACACTTTCTGCCTAAGGCTCATTTTAATTAAATACTTAATAAACAGCTAAAATACGCAATAAATTACCAATATGCCTTCTTGTTTGTTCAACCACCGGGTTTCTATTCACATTGGATAAAAGACCAAGACAAAACCTCTCGGAACTTGAAGGATCTGTAAAACCATCTACTGTAAGTGAAGGCTGGGAAGCATGAAATGTTTCTCCTACTCTGGTATTCAGTTCATAGTAAGAAATAGAACACCAAAATGCTGGTTCTGTATATGTCACTGGCTGTACATCTGTAATATAAATAAATATATATATATATATATATATATATATATATAAAATGAAATTACATGCATAATGCATATCAGTTATGAAGATAAAATAACAAACAAAACAATATGATTTAAAAAATAGACTTAGCATAAAGTAAAGTACACTTCAAGTCTCCATAGTTCAATTGAGCCTTTTAGTTGGGAAGACCTGGTTTCAAATCCCATCTATGATATGAGGAACCTTTATCAGGTCTTTTCAATCAAATGGTAAGTTAGCTAGTCTCATACAGAGATGGGGATTTTCCTCTTGGAAACTTGAGGAGGAGGGGGGGTCCCTCAAAGTAGGCACACTGGCCTTGTGAACATACAGGTCTTCAAGCATAAATACTTGCACTTAGGGCATGCAGAGGAGTGGTGCTAACTTCATTAATTCACCATTAATGAAGGAAATTTGAAAAAAAAAAAAAAAAAATTAAGGACAGATAGATTTCCTAATCAAGGAAATCTATCTGTCCTAAGGGAATAAGATAGGTTGAAGAAGAAGAATAGTTTATGAAGTGCTTAAATTACAATAAAAGACATTTTTAAATTTCAACCCTACTAATTTATTTAGTTATCCCCACAGAAGAGAAATATCGTTAAGAAATAAAGATTTCTTTTGTTAAAAATTCAGACACTTGTTTAAATTGTTTATAATTAGACAAAAGCAACTACTGTTATTAGGCTGCATGTCATGTCAGCTGCATGTGTTTCTCAGACCAGTTTGTCTTTTATAAAAGGGAAAAAAATCCGAATTAATCCAAATAGCAAAAGCACCTTTTCCTCAGTTGTAAATTCCTAATGTAAAACCAAATTCAACCTCAGCCATAAATTTCTAAGAAAAAAGTTGTATGTATTCTTGATGAGATCTAAACTTAGATCTTTCTAATTGAAATAGCATGACAACTATGATATCCGTGATAAAAAAAAAAAAAAAAAACTAGCTGATGAAACAAGCAGAATATACATTCTATTTTTTTGAAGAGAGTGGTTGATGAAAGCACTTTTTCATATTTACTGGT